>NC_134361.1:208193486-208493486 GCF_048569485.1 Anomaloglossus baeobatrachus | reverse complement strand
GCCTCTACTTCTGCTATAAAAGCTCCTTCCTCAGAAGATGACGTCTAGAGATGATGGGTAAATGGCCGGGTCCACCTCGGCTGCAATTATCCTCATTCGGGCTGTACCAGCAGATGTACAGGAGGCGACGGCAGAAATCAGGCTTAATCAGAGGCGATCCAAAGTCAGAGGTGCTAATAACATTCACATTAAAATATGGATGTGTTAATTACACGTGGATGAGTTACTACATGAAAACCACTGATTGAGGCAGGGAGCTGTTTACTGATCTCCGGGAACTGATGTTTTCACTAATTAAAGGCAATGTGCCGTCTATTCAGGAAGGATTTACATGGCGCCTACAGAGAGCAGACATTTACTGTGTGCGGAATAACTATAGAGTAATTACTAAGACTTATGTGACCCCCCCGTGTCTTTTTTTACAGAACCGTATCTTTACTGGTAAAATCTATCATATCCGTATAATGATATACAGTAAACTGCAGCGCAGAGTCCCGAAATACTGTCGCAACCACTATGCGGTGTGGGAACTTATAAAACCTCCGAGACTGCAGAGTAAAGGCCACTTTACACGCAACGACATCGGTAACGAGATGTCGTTGGGGTCACGGAATCCGTGACGCACATCCGGCCTCATTAGCGATGTCGTTGCGTGTGACACATACGAGCGACCGCTAACGTTCAAAATTACTCACCATATCGTTGATCGATGTCCGGTCGCTCTAACCCGATTATCGTTGCTGTTGCAGGACGCAGGTTGTTCGTCGTTCCTGCGGCATCACACATCGCTACGTGTGACACCGCAGGAACGAAGAACATCACCGTCCCTGCGGCCGCCCACAATGAGGAAGGAAGGAGGTGGGCGGGATGTTCGGCCCGCTCATCTCCGACCCTCCGCTTCTATTGGGCGGCCGCTTAGTGACGCCGCTGTGACGCCGCACAAACCGCCCCGCCCCTTAGAAAGGAGGCGGTTCGCCGGCCACAGCGACATCGCTAGGCAGGTAACTATGTGTGATGGGTGTAAGCGATGTGCGCCACGGGCAGCGATTTGCCCGTGACGCACAACCGACAGGGGCGGGTACGTTCACCAGCGACATCGCTAGCGATGTCGCTGTGTGTGAAGTGGCCTTAAAGGCCGCTTTACACGCTACGATTTATCTGACGATATGTCGTCGGGGGTTACGGTTTTCGTGACGCACTTCCGTCAACGTTAGCGGCGTCGTTGCGTGTGACACCTACGTGCGACTCCAAACGATCGCAAATAGGGTGAAAATCGTTGATCGTTGACACGTCGTTCAGTTTCAAAATATTGTTCGTCGTTTGGAACGCAGCTACATACTGCTACATTTGACACCCTGCCAACGACCAACAACATCCACACGACCGCCTTGGTCAAACAATATATCGCTGAACGATGTAGCGTCGTCTGTGAGATGTGTATGTGTGACCGCTACAAAACGACCGATGAGCGATCTCGGCAAATCGCAACAACGACCTGGGCGTGTCACATCGCTAACGAGATCGCTAGCAATATCGTTGTGTGTAAAGCAGCCTTAAGAGTTATTTTATGTGTCCTGTGGAATATGGACCCCATGCACATGTTAAATAGTCGTTTCTGGAGCGGCTATGCTACATACAGTATAGTGGTACTTGTTAAAGGTTTGTCTAGAGATATTGTTGGATGTGGCTGTCAATGGCTTGTGGTTATTCTGCACTGGTAACTAGCAAGGGAATTAATCCTGTCCATTATTTAGAAACTGCAAATTTATACTAGACAATGTGTAAATATCCCAAATCTCTCACACTGCCATAAAGGGAACCTGAAAGTAGATTGTCACTGCCCAACACACATACAGGCTGAATCGGAGGCTGGCCCATGTAGGATTCTCGCTGCTCAACAGTCCGGGGTCTTTTATAATGTGTTACAAATTTATTGGTGAAAGACCTGGACTGCAAAGGGCCGGTTCATGCCCAAACTCTTCTTCTGTTTCAAACATGTAAAGCTCATTCAGACTCGCCTGTGGCAAGAAACAGGTGCGGGCAATATGAAAATCACACCTGAAACTAGATAGAAAGAGGAGAAGTTTCCTCAATCTTTACATTGTGTCTGTGTGTGCTAAGCATGGAGAACAGAAAGAGAAGAAAACTGTCTGGGGACTTGAGAACCAAAATTGCTGAAAAATATCAACAATCTCAAGGTTGCCAGTCAATTTCCAGAGATCTTGATGTTCCTTTGTCCACAGTACGCAACATAATCGAAGTTTACAACCCAGGGCGCTGCAGCTAATCTCCCTGGACGTGGACGGCAGAGAAAAATTGATGAAAGGTTGTAACGCAGAGTCCGGAGATGGTGGATTAAGCCATAATCAAGCTCCAAAGAAATCCGAGCCGTCCTGCAGGCTCTCAGGTCATCAGTGTCAGTGCAAACTATCCGTCCACATCTGAATTAAATGAAATGCTATGGAGGAGACCCAGTAGGACCCCACTGCAGACACAGACAGAAAAACGCTATGGAGGAGACCCAGGAGGAATGTGCATGAGTAACCAAAATCCTTCTGGGAAAGAATCTTGTAGACAAATGAGATGAAGACAGAGCTTTATGGTAAAGCGCATCAGTCTACTGTTTACTGAAAACAGACTGAAACTACAAAGTAAAGAGCACAGCACCTACAGTCACATATGGTGGAGGGCAGAGATGGTTTGGGGTTGTTTTGCTGCCTCTGGCACTGGGGTCCTGACTGTGTGAAAGACATCATGAAATCTGAAGATTAATAAAGGATTTTGAGTGGCAATGTAGCACCCAGTGTCAGAAAGCCGGGTATAGTCCTAGGTCAGGGGTCTCCAGCAGGACACTGACCCCAGACACTTCAAGAAGCCCCAGAAATGGTTGGAAACAAAGCGCTGGAGAGTCCTGAAGAGGCAGCAAATAGTCCGGAGCTAAACCCCATTGACACCTATGGAGAGATCTGAAAACTGGGAGAAGAGAAGAGAAGACGTCTTCAGATATGAGTGATGTTTATAAAGAAGAGTCCGAGATTCCAGGTGAGAGGAGGAAGAAGACTCTTGTGGACTTGTGGGCAGGAATAGGAGGCGACTGATGGAAGGGATTTATTCCATAGGGCGGACCGCCTGAGGGTCCGTAGATCACACACATCCAATACTGACTGTCGGCCTTGTCACTTGTGCAGATGGATTTCTACAGAACCTCTGACTCTTTAGATGCTATTATGTGCATAGACGGTGGATAGTCAAAGTGTTTTTAATTTTACAAAGAGGATCATTTTTTCTGAAATTCTTCCACAATTTGTAGCCTCAGTTGATTGTTGACCTCTGTGTTATGACCTTGAACCATGGAAGATCATAATGTATCATTGGCAAAAAGGTGACAAGAGCATTGGCAACTAATCTGGCCACCATCCCCTTACTAACCACCAACACTTGAAGTAGCTGAGGAGTGAACTAACATCCCATGCACCGCGAACCCAGCTGGAAAAACTAGCTATCCTAAAGGAAAAAAGGATGAATAACTCTCTGCCTCAGAGTAGACCCCCAAAGGTATAGCAAGCCCCCCACATTCAAAGACTACGGTGATATAGGAAAATACCATACACAGATGGAGGATAGGATTAGCAAAAGTGAGGCATCACTAACTAAATAGCAAAGGGGCTGATGGTGGCATGAGAAGAACCCTACAAAAACCCAAATACCTGATAGTACACCAAGGTCCTCAGATCGCACGATCTGTACTCCGCCCTATATCAGGCGCTCTTGTCAAATCAATGAACAGAAAAACAGGAACAATTACAAATTCAAGAAGAAACAAACACCTGGACTTATAGGAGCAAAACTCCAAACAAAGCTGCAGGGAGCTTCCCAGCTAAGCAACAAAGAGGGAAGATTCCTGCATGCAAATAAACTGACAATAACCACAGTAAATAACAAACCCAGATAAGAACAAAACGAACAAAACAACTAAGAAAGAACTAAGCACTTATCTGGGGTAGATGTGGTCAGAAGCAAGATGAAAAGGCAGGTGAGTTACAGGACAATGATAACCGGCTCAGACTGCCAGGAGGCCAAGGCTTAAATAGGCAGAGAGTTAGCAATGGAAACGCCCATTGCTCAAGAACACCTGGTCTCTGTCAAAACCATTCCTGGCCACAAGAGGGAGCCTCACAGCAACAACAGCATAACTGACATTCACAACACCTCTGACCATATTTGCTTCTGAGAGACTCTGCCTCTCTACTGTATTATGTTGTTTTTATAAACAGCAATGTAATTTATTTGGAAATTAAAATGACCCTAAAACTGTTAGAATCACTTGTTTTTCCAATCTTTGGTTAACCCTGTGCCAACATTTTTGAGATGTTCCTACCATCAATTTTTAAATAGATACATTTTTTTAAATGAAATGAAATGTCCAACGTTTAATGTCTGATCTGTTCTATATTCTGTAGTGAATAAAATATGTCGATAAGAGATTTCCATATCATTGCATCCTTATTTTCTGCACATTTTATATAGCATCCCAACTTTTTTGGGGGGGAATTGCAGTTGTAGGTTTACTTTGTAACGTTGCAGCTTTTCAGATAATACATTTAATAGCTTTCCGGGGATGATGTGAATAGGACGATTAGCCCAAGACGCAGGTTCCTAGCTGCTTTCCCCATCCTGCTCCCCTCTGTTAAGGGCTCCTATGACGAGGTGGATTCACTCAGCCATAGGTGAGCAGCACGGACAGAAGGTTTTGATGCAGCAAAGAAGGCACATCGAACAGTACATGGTACAGCGAGGACCTGCAGAGCTTTATATACTGGATGGCAGGTGGATCCACAGAGCTGGACATACTAGATGCAGCTGAGCTAAATGTGTGGACAGTGCACAGGAACAGCAGAGTTGAGTTGGCACCTTGTTGTAAGACAGTTTAGGGTGTGGACAGATCTTTGGATTAGCAAACCCAAGTAGGATGGCACAAGTTGAGAGTGTGCATGACAGCTTGGACTGGCAGCGATGAATAGGCTTGCAGATACTCTAATGCCAGGTGCGGATAGTGCCGGGAATAGCAGAGCTGATTTGGTAGTAGACGGCGGATGCAGGACAGCACTCGGGAGTAGCGGAGTTGAACTTTGTGGGAATTGAATCTTGACTCCTGGAAACACGTGGTGGGAATGTGCTCTACTACCTGAATACTCTGGGGGTGCGCAGCCGTCTGAGCCGTCCATATAATGCCTCGGATGATGACATCAGATGCATGCTGGGTTACCATGGTAACCGAGTACCGCCAAGTACGGACAGAGCCGGTGTAGGGAGGGATGAAGCAGAATCCGCCTGAGTGCTGGAGCCAGGACAGGTGAAGCGCACACTGTGTCCGTCAAGAGGAAAAGTCATCACTCCGCTTCCCTCTACCATCGGATGACCGATTTGATGAAACTTATTTTTAGACTATTTTGCTCCATATTTGTCTGCAATTTTTTGCATTTTTTACATCCCCTCCCTCTTTATGCCATGTCTCTTGAGGGTAAAACGTGTCTTAACACCTAGTTAACAAGTCTATAATGTCATGCCACAATCTAGAATCACAACCTGCCTCCAGTCTGGCATGCCGGGGGCCGGTGTGGCTGGCAGAGCTATGTGGTGGAGGATTAGTGCCCTGCAGTCTGCCAGTGTTATAGGGCGCACCCCAATATACCGGGGGTGAAAACCCTGATATATCCCTATGGTACCCGCTTTATACCGTGCCCCTACCTTTCCTCATGTGCCTGTGCTCTGACGTCTGCGGTTTCCATCGTCCCTGAATCATGGTGCCACATCTGCAGTCAGTACGCCGGCGCGGCAGCAGCTCTTATTTTCTGAATATTACAGACCATGCACAATGACAGCTGCATCCAGCGAGTAAGAGATGGATTGATGGGGTCGGGTTTGTCCCCTCCTTTATATGCAGACTCCTACCTGTGATTTAGCGCAGTCAGCGGCTTCCCACCTCTTAATAAATGGAAACAAATCCTGCCGATCCGTCTCTGCGTCACACGGCACAGAACGCCACTTGCTGGGAAAACATTTAATTGACTGGGAAGAATGCAACATGTCACTTTGTATTGTAGCTCTAATGGGTGTAATACGGCAGCGTGTTCATACATCACCGCCATCTCCACCGGGACACCAGGAACCTGTCACCCGTGTCTCTTCAGAAGTCACTGATACATCACAGGACCCCGGCTCCAGCAATAGCCAAAGAATTCAATTATAATGTATGATATAAGGGATTTATCACTGGAAATGCAGAACTCCTGACATTAAAGGTCTCCTCTCATCACAGGCGACCCCTTTATTCTAGGAGGACCTTTTCTATAGGACCCCTTATAGTCATGTTCAGGCCTGGTCATAGGGTGCAGAGTCACCCCAAGATTATTACTTCCAATATCATGACACGTGAAGACGGTGACCACTGAGGATCTGAAGGGATCACCTCCTGCATCAGAAAGTGATGGCACCATGTCAGCGGATATTCTGCATGAGGACCTGTCAACACAACATTATCAACCACATTCCCCTCCCGATACCAAAGTGAGCGGCCGCGGAGGAGCTCAAAACTTGCCGATCCTGTTAATGTCTAGAGATGAAGAGTGACCATCCATGGATTTCCCATAGTGATAGAGCTGATTTATCACCATGGTCTTATAATTCTCTTATAATACACGAGATATCTAGCTGCTCACGAGAGATGATAAACTTCATGCATCTTTATGTGACGCCCTGGCAAAACCAGGTTGTCACAGAGACTGCACAAATCTTCCAGGTGCAGGACTCCATCCTCCTTGGCATACCAACACAACCCCACACACAGGTACATACACCAGCCACAAAAGCCTAGTCACCCCCCCCCCCCAGGACAATAAGGACACACCAGTGGACGGGGCCAGGCAGATGGTGACACCCACCTAGGGGTCCTGAGGTGTCAGGGGAGGGAACACGTCAGTGTGTAGTAGACAGTGGAAGTGAGAGGGGTGAAGTGGTAGTCGTGGGTTGTAGCTCCCGGACTACCTGAGCTGACAAGGTTGAAGATGGCAGAGCAGGGCCACAGGCGACGGAGATCCGGTCGCGGGAGACCTTAAGTGGACCGGGGCAGGGTTGTAGCCTGCCGGTGCCGACAGCGGGAATCCGGTCCGCAGGCTGTGCACAGTCGGGGTGCCTGGACCCTAGGGCGAGGACAGCTTCAAGCCCCTTGTCAATTAGCCAGCAGGGGACAAGATTGCACGTTTTGTCCCACCAGTGAGCCCAGATAGAGCGAGACGAAAGCCCAACGCGGAGGATAGGGCGTCTGCAAGTGCCTGCAAAAATCCCAAGTGTCAGATCTCGCGGGCAACAGCTCCCACAGCAAAGACACCGGGAGCGGACTTCTCCCGTTTCATGGGGACTAGTCAACACACAAGACAAAAGTGCAGGAGAAAGGGCCCCTGTGCTGTAAACCAGTGTGCGGGACCCGAGCACACCCCTCCGGAGGCTCCGGTATCCGGCACTTGGTTTACTACTTGGACTTTGTGTGGTTTATTCAACAACAGTGAGTACACCGGTGTCATCCGGTCCAGCCTGCAGACGGCGCCCCAGCACTGCACCCCACCTACACCTGGATAACACCTCCCCTACCCTTGGAGGGGATACCATCCTGCAGCCCCGGGCGTCTCATACAATGGCAGCGGCGTTGTTACCAACCATCACCGCAACCCACGGGTGGCGTCACTGACAAACTCTTCCCCTGTAAATAACCTCTTTATATTGTGGGCGACTGGCTGCTGCAAGAGCCACGGATCCGGCTGCCACTTGAGCCACAGCCACGATCCCGGATCCGAGCGTCTCGAGTAGCTCCCCACTGGCCGTGGCCTGCGCCCCCGCCCGCGACATTTACACACTTTTATCTCATTTTTACCCCCACTTGGTTGCTTTACTAAGCAACATACATTTGGCCACAAATTGTCAGATTTTAAATTATGCCCTGCTTCCTCAAAACTACTCCCTTTGACAAATACGTTGCAAAATTATTAAAAAAATTGAAACTTTGCCCAAAAATTGGCAAATTTGCTTCCAAAGTTGAGGTGCACTCTCAGTAATCAGTCTGCTGTCATTTCCATAGTTTACTAAGATATTCTGGGTAAACAATTAAAGCAGCACTGCTGTGTGATTTTTTTTTTATTTCTCCACTGGCGTGGTGTTACAAGTCTCCTTCCCCGTCGTATACTCACCTGTCTTCTTCTGCTATCCGCATCACTCCTGTCTTGCTCTGGTGATTTCTGACCTGCACTCAGCTCCAGTGTTTCAAGGATTGCGCTAGGGGTCACAACTCAATACAAATCTAAAAGGCTCATTCAGATCTCATTCCGGGTTTTGTTCTCACCATGTTCCGACCTTGTTTCGGCCTCATTCAGATCTCATTCTGTTTTTTTTCTCACCATGTTCCGACCTTGTTTCGGCTTTGTTCAGATCTTATTCCGGTTTTGTTCTCACTCCTTTCCGGCCATGTTCCAACCTTGTTTCAGCTTTGTTCAGATTTCATTCTGGGTTTTGTTCTCGCCCCGTTTCAGCCCTGTTCCAACCTTGTTTCAGCCTTGTTACGATCTCATTCCAGTTTTGTTCTCGCCCTGTTCAAGGAATGTTCCAACCTTGTTTCAGGCTTGTTCACATCTTATTCCGATTTGGTTCTTGCCCCGTTCTGGTTCTGTTCCAACCTTGTTTCAGCCTCATCCAGATCTCCTTCCAGTTTTGTTCTCACCTCATTCCGGCCCTGTTTCGACCTTGTTTCGGCCTCGTTCATATCTTATTCCGGTTTTGTTCTCGCCTCGTTCCGGCCCTGTTTCGACCTTGTTTCGGCCTCATTCAGATCTTATTCCGGTTTTGTTCTCGCCTCGTTCCGGCCCTGTTCCGACCTAGTTTTGGCCTCATTCAGATCTTCTTCCGGTTTTGTTCTCGCCTCGTTCTGGCCCTGTTTCGACCTTGTTTCGGCCTCATTCAGATCTTCTTCTGGTTTTGTTCTCGCCTCGTTCCAACCTTGTTTCGGCCTCATTCAGATCTCCTTCCAGTTTTGTTCTCGCCTCATTCCGGCCCTGTTTTGACCTTGTTTCAGCCTCGTTCATATCTTATTCCGGTTTTGTTCTTACCCTGTTCCAGCCATGCTCTGACCTTGTTTTGGCCTCGTTCAGATCTCATTCCAGTTTTGTTCTCGCCCCGTTTTGGCCTAATTCCTGGCCCTATTCCAGCCCTGTTCCAGTCTTGTTTGGGCATTATTCCGGGCCCACCTTCCGGCCTCGTCCTGGCCTCATTCTGGTTCTCATACATTCGCATTGAGAGTTTTTGAAGAAACCTCTGCCTTCTGGCCAGTCAGAAGTTATGGGCACAAGACGGTGCCTCGGGACCAGAGTGGTGCTGAAAAAGGATGAAAATGCCGGAGGTTGAGTATAAGACAGGGGCAGGGGACTTAGATTTACAGCACTGCTCCAGAATGCTGGAATGGAGCATTAAACCAACTACTTGTCCTCAAAACTTCATTACCTTCTGCCTAATGTATTCAAGGTTTCTACAAAGGGTATTACATGGAGGAGTGGGTGGCTCATGTGCCAAAGTGAATTTATTCTCTATCCTTCCTTCCATTCACAGTCTTGGTAGAATATAGCTCTCAGACCGCTGTCTTCTTAGTTATATGGTCCTATGGCACCAGCAATCACAACCAGCGTCTCGCACAACTACATGAGGACGTTTCCCAGGCCGTCTGGCCTTTTCTAAGCCTCCAGATGAAGGGTCCACCACCCAGAATGGCATTGTCCTTCCAATCTAACAATCACTCTGGAACAATGTTCTGCATCCTAGTAGCTGCGCTGTTACTTACATGATAAAAACTGGAATATAAATGCTGCTGTTATCCGTGTACGATAAAGGTCCGACAGGATCAGTGTGTCGTACTGTTCACTGTTCAATTAGGAATCATTTAGTTTAGGTTAAGTGGAAATTGTCATAGCAACCGCAGCACCTGTAAATCGGCACTCGTAGAGCGTGCTCCGCACTCTGCAGAGTCGGCCGTCTATCTGCACAATGTGGTGTTACCGGGCACTGCGAGGCCTCCAGCACAAAGGTGTACAGGCAGGAGGGGACAGTGTGCCGCCCCTGTGCCAGCAGCCGGGCTGCTCGGATCCGGAGTGGCTCGAGGGGTCTCCGGACCTGGGGGTCGCGCGGCCACTCAGAAAAAGGGGGATATTTACTGGGGGATTGAAAGTTCGTGACACCACCCACGGTGTGTGGTAATGTGGGAGACCACCGCTGCTGTTGGGGGAGCCCGGTGGCGATGGTGTAGCAGCAGGATGTTTAACCCCTACGTGGGTAGGGGGTTTCTGTCCCGGGGCCCGTTGGGTGATGGCGTTTGGGGTGCCGTTGGGTAGTGGAAAAGGGGCTTTTCAGCGTACTCACTCAGTCCAGGAATAATGACACCGACAGCTTGTAAACCAGAATTCTGAGCACCACTGCAGCCTGGAGGGAGCACGCTGGGATCCTTGCCCTTGGTGTTGCTGTTAGCCTGTGGCCTTTTCCATGGCACCTTCTCACTAGTTGGACCCTCAAGCTTGAAACTTTTTGGGTCCCGCTCACCCGTATGGCTAACGGAGTGAGCTTGCTCTTAGGGTTCACGTGTAGGATTTCTTTGGACTGTATTTGGGAAAGTCCTATCCCATCGGTTCACTACTACCCCAATTTTGGAGCGGATTGGGGATGAATCTTGAAGTCTTCACCCCCCTCGGGTAAATTACCGGGAAGCGTGAAGCTACTTCCCGGCCTGGGGTCCACGTACCCCGTCGTGCCTTGGCCCCTGCCCGGTGATAGCTCAAGGCCGCCAGCTGCCCTCCTCGGCAGTCCGTGCCCCTTGACGCGATCCCCTGCGACCGGGGTTCCAGCTCCTACCAGGCCCAGACCAACGTCTGCCTCCTAGTAACTCCAGGAGCCCTGTTCCGGACAAGTGACCTTTCTCTCTCGGAGAGTCACTTTCCACCTCCTCCTCCTTTCACTCCTGTTTCACTTCTCTTGTCACTTTCTCACTTCTCCCCACCAACCCCCCATATGGGTGGCCCTATTCCCTTCAGGCCCCCCAATGGTGTGTCTGGTGGGTTCGGTGCAAGGTGTTCCTAGGATTTTGACTGGCTAAGCTGTTAGCAACACCAAAGGACCAATATCCGTAACCAATGAGGAATGGATACTGTGCGGGAGGGCAGATTGCACAATACCCTGTGACGACCTGATAGGCCAGGGCGTCACAACAGGACCAGCCAGGGTCAGGGGTCTGCGGAGTCTATATGTGTAATGTCATCACTACAACATGTGAGACAAAGAATATACAAAAACTGTGCAGGTAGTAAATGTGGCTAAGCCACTGTTCACGTTACACCTGAAAACCACCATGCAGTTCTTAGGGCGGCTTTGCACGTTGCAACATCGCACGTGCGATGTCGGTGGGGTCAAATCGAAAGTGACGCACATCCGGCGTCACTTTCAACATCGTAGTGTGTAAAGCCTATATGATACGATTAACGAGCGCAAAAGCGTCGTTATCGTATCATCGGTGCAGACTCCGACTTTTTCATAATTACGCTGCCGCGACAGGTACGATGTTGTTCCTCGTTCCTGCGGCAGCACACATCGCTGTGTGTGAAGCCGCAGGAGCGAGGAACATCTCCTTACCTGCCTCCCGGCTGCAATGAGAAGGAAGGAGGTGGGCGGGATGTTTACATCCTGCTTATCTCCGCCCCTCCGCTCCTATTGGCCGCCTGCCGTGTGATGTCGCTATGACGCCGCACGACCCGCCCCCTTAGGAAGGAGGCGGGTCGCCGGCCAGAGCGACGGTCGCAGGGCAGGTGAGTGCATGTCAAGCTGGCGTAGCGATAATGTTCGCTACGCCAGCTATCACAAGATATCGTACCTGCGACGGGGGCGGGGACTATCGCGTGCGACATCGCAGCATCGGCTTGCGATGTCGCAACGTGCAAAGCCCGCCTTACTCTGCCAGACAACAGACCCATCCATCTCATGCCAAGAGCTTTACTTTTCCTAAAAATTGCCTAATGTATTTGACTTCAGCAGATTTTGCTTTCCCTTCCTCTTCTTTCACGAGCCATAAGTTTATATTTGCGTCCACGGAGCCGTATGAGACTTGTATTGTGTGAGACACCGATCATTTTACCATTCAATAGGGAAAATAAGGAACGTTATATATTTACAAATGTGTAATAATCGGATAGACGGATAAAGTGTAGAAGTTGTAAGTAGCTGCTGATTGTGGATTAATCTGTAGAGCTTCGTAACGATATAATGCAGATTCTGCTCAGTATGAACTGTGCACGTAATAAATATAGTGCGGCAGTGAGGCCGCACCGCTGTCTGTATAAGGTGCACAGGTGACGGCTCATACCGACCCAATACCTGAAGAATATGGAGGATTTATCACCCTCCCACCACCCAGCTGTATTCATTCATACAGGGTCTGCTTAAAGCGCACCAATCCCCAGGATTTTCCTATATAACATAGTGCCAGTATAGCACTGGCTTTATCAGGCTGATTCTATACCTACCTGTAGTGTTCAGCTCGGATATATAGGTTTTGAAACACAAGCAAGTAAAGTTTGTAAAATCAGCAGCTTTTTGATTGTCAGCAGCTGCTGATCTGCTGATAACTGGGAAAGGTATTCATAGTGATTCCCGCCCACCTGCCCGTCCATCCTCCCTGTTATTTAAGCTAATTCTATTATGGAATAGTTTTACTGTGACTAGAAGGACCTGTGCTGATGTCATTCCCATGTGACCAGAAGGGGTGGGGCCTCAGACAACAGAAAAATAATGTTGCTTTCTGGTATCAGCTATGTTGGCTGAAGACCCGCCCCTTTTGGTCACATGGGTATGACATCAGCATAGGTCCTTCTAGTCAGTTAGTAAAACTATTCTATAATAGAATTAGCATAAATAACAAGGGGAAGGACAACTGGCAGGAGGGTGGGGATAACTATGAATATCCACCCCAGCTATCAGCTGATCGGCAGCTGCTGCCAATGCAAAAGATGCTCATTTTATAAACTTTACTTTCTTGTGTTTCAAAAGCTATACATCCGAGCTGACAACTACAGGTCTGTATAGAATCAGCCTGATAGTGCCAGTATAGCACTGTATGTATAGACTCAGCTTGATAGTGCCAGTACAGCCCTGTATGTATAGACTCAGCTTGATAGTGCCAGTATAGCACTGTAGGTATAGAATCAGCCTGATAGTGGCAGTATAGCCCTGTATGCATAGAATCAGCCTAATAGCGCCACTATAGCCCTGTATGTATAGAATCAGCCTGATAGTGCCAGTATAGCACTGTATGTATAGAATCAGCCTGATAGTGCCCGTATAGCACTGTATGTATAGAATCAGCCTGATAGTGCCAGTATAACACTGTATGTATAGACTCAGCCTGATAGTGCCAGTATAGCACTGTATGTATAGAATCAGCCTGATAGTGCCCGTATAGCACTGTATGTATAGAATCAGCCTGATAGTGCCCGTATAGCACTGTATGTATAGAATCAGCCTGATAGCGCCAGTATAGCCCTGTATGTATAGAATCAGCCTGATAGCGCTAGTATAGCACTGTATGTATAAAATCAGCCTGATAGTGCCAGTATAGCACTGTATGTATAGAATCAGCCTGATATTGCCAGTATAGCCCTGTATGTATAGAATCAGCCTGATAGCGCCAGTATAGCCCTGTATGTATAGAATCAGCCTGATAGCGCTAGTATAGAACTGTATGTATAGAATCAGCCTGATAGTGCCAGTATAGCACTGTATGTATAGAATCAGCCTGATATTGCCAGTATAGCCCTGTATGTATAGAATCAGCCTGATAGCGCCAGTATAGCCCTGTATGTATAGAATCAGCCTGATAGCGCTAGTATAGAACTGTATGTATAGAATCAGCCTGATAGTGCCAGTATAGCACTGTATGTATAGAATCAGCCTGATAGTGCCAGTATAGCACTGTATGTATAGACTCAGCCTGATAGTGCCAGTATAGCACTGTATGTATAGAATCAGCCTGATAGCGCCAGTATAGCACTGTATGTATAGACTCAGCCTGATAGCGCTAGTATAGAACTGTATGTATAGAATCAGCCTGATAGTGCCAGTATAGCACTGTATGTATAGAATCAGCCTGATAGTGCCAGTATAGCACTGTATGTATAGAATCAGCCTGATAGTGCCCGTATAGCACTGCATGTATAGAATCAGCCTGATAGCGCCAGTATAGCACTGTATGTATAGAATCAGCCTGATAGCGCTAGTATAGTACTGTATGTATAGACTCAGCCTGATAGTGCCAGTATAGCACAGTATGTATAGACTCAGCCTGATAGTGCCAGTATAGCACTGTATGTATAGAATCGGCCTGATAGCGCTAGTATAGCACTGTATGTATAGAATCAGCCTGATAGTGCCTGTATAGCACTGTATGTATAGAATCGGCCTGATAGCGCTAGTATAGAACTGTATGTATAGAATCAGCCTGATAGTGCCAGTATAGCACTGTATGTATAGAATCAGCCTGATAGTGCCCGTATAGCACTGTATGTATAGAATCAGCCTGATAGCGCTAGTATAGCACTGTATGCATAGCTGTATGCATAGACTCAGCCTGATAGTGCCAGTATAGCACTGTATGTATAGAATCGGCCTGATAGCGCTAGTATAGCACTGTATGTATAGACTCAGCCTGATAGTGCCAGTATAGCACTGTATGTATAGAATCATCCTGATAGCGCCAGTATAGCACTGTATGTATAGACTCAGCCTGATAGTGCCAGTATAGCACTGTATGTAAAGAATCAGTCTGATAGTGCCAGTACAGCACTGTATGCATAGACTCAGCCTGATAGTGCCAGTATAGCACTGTATGTATAGAATCGGCCTGATAGCGCTAGTATAGAACTGTATGTATAGAATCAGCCTGATAGTGCCAGTATAGCACTGTATGTATAGAATCAGCCTGATAGTGCCAGTATAGCACTGTATGTATAGACTCAGCCTGATAGTGCCAGTATAGAATCGGCCTGATAGCGCTAGTATACAACTGTATGTATAGAATCAGCCTGATAGTGCCAGTATAGCACTGTATGTATAGAATCAGCCTGATAGTGCCAGTATAGCACTGTATGTATAGACTCAGCCTGATAGTGCCAGTATAGCACTGTATGTATAGAATCGGCCTGATAGCGCTAGTATAGAACTGTATGTATAGAATCAGCCTGATAGTGCCAGTATAGCACTGTATGTATAGAATCAGCCTGATAGTGCCAGTATAGCCCTGTATGTATAGAATCAGCCTGATAGCGCTAGTATAGAACTGTATGTATAGAATCAGCCTGATAGTGCCAGTATAGCACTGTATGTATAGAATCAGCCTGATAGTGCCAGTATAGCACTGTATGTATAGACTCAGCCTGATAGTGCCAGTATAGCACTGTATGTATAGAATCAGCCTGATAGCGCCAGTATAGCACTGTATGTATAGACTCAGCCTGATAGCGCTAGTATAGAACTGTATGTATAGAATCAGCCTGATAGTGCCAGTATAGCACTGTATGTATAGAATCAGCCTGATAGTGCCAGTATAGCACTGTATGTATAGAATCAGCCTGATAGTGCCCGTATAGCACTGCATGTATAGAATCAGCCTGATAGCGCCAGTATAGCACTGTATGTATAGAATCAGCCTGATAGCGCTAGTATAGTACTGTATGTATAGACTCAGCCTGATAGTGCCAGTATAGCACAGTATGTATAGACTCAGCCTGATAGTGCCAGTATAGCACTGTATGTATAGAATCGGCCTGATAGCGCTAGTATAGCACTGTATGTATAGAATCAGCCTGATAGTGCCTGTATAGCACTGTATGTATAGAATCGGCCTGATAGCGCTAGTATAGAACTGTATGTATAGAATCAGCCTGATAGTGCCAGTATAGCACTGTATGTATAGAATCAGCCTGATAGTGCCCGTATAGCACTGTATGTATAGAATCAGCCTGATAGCGCTAGTATAGCACTGTATGCATAGCTGTATGCATAGACTCAGCCTGATAGTGCCAGTATAGCACTGTATGTATAGAATCGGCCTGATAGCGCTAGTATAGCACTGTATGTATAGACTCAGCCTGATAGTGCCAGTATAGCACTGTATGTATAGAATCATCCTGATAGCGCCAGTATAGCACTGTATGTATAGACTCAGCCTGATAGTGCCAGTATAGCACTGTATGTAAAGAATCAGTCTGATAGTGCCAGTACAGCACTGTATGCATAGACTCAGCCTGATAGTGCCAGTATAGCACTGTATGTATAGAATCGGCCTGATAGCGCTAGTATAGAACTGTATGTATAGAATCAGCCTGATAGTGCCAGTATAGCACTGTATGTATAGAATCAGCCTGATAGTGCCAGTATAGCACTGTATGTATAGACTCAGCCTGATAGTGCCAGTATAGAATCGGCCTGATAGCGCTAGTATACAACTGTATGTATAGAATCAGCCTGATAGTGCCAGTATAGCACTGTATGTATAGAATCAGCCTGATAGTGCCAGTATAGCACTGTATGTATAGACTCAGCCTGATAGTGCCAGTATAGCACTGTATGTATAGAATCGGCCTGATAGCGCTAGTATAGAACTGTATGTATAGAATCAGCCTGATAGTGCCAGTATAGCACTGTATGTATAGAATCAGCCTGATAGTGCCAGTATAGCACTGTATGTATAGAATCAGCCTGATAGTGCCAGTATAGCACTGTATGTATAGACTCAGCCTGATAGTGCCAGTATAGCACTGTATGTATAGAATCGGCCTGATAGCGCTAGTATAGAACTGTATGTATAGAATCAGCCTGATAGTGCCAGTATAGCACTGTATGTATAGACTCAGCCTGATAGTGCCAGTATAGCACTGTATGTATAGACTCAGCTTCATAGTGCCAGTATAGCACTGTATGTATAGAATCAGCCTGATAGTGCCAGTATAGCACTGTATGTATAGAATCAGCCTGATAGCGCCAGTATAGCACTGGCTATAGGCTATATAGGAAAATCCTGGGGATTGGTGCGCTTTAATATATGCTGCTGTCTTATGGAAGGAAAGCTACTAGTAAACTGCTCTTTGGGACCTGTCAGATTTGGTTGTAGACAGTCTTGTGACGCTTTCATTTTTATTAATCTGGCACAATGCATTTCTCTGGGATAAAAGGAAACCTGCAGAATTGTGAATACAGCTCTGGATGTGACTGGAGTAAAGTCTCAGCTGTTGGTTTCCCTGTCACATTATTCACTCTGTCTGGATCATGAATCGGAAACCGGCTCCGAACAGAAATGTTTCACTGTGAATCGCTGCTGATGTTACTGGGAAAAAACAGTTCAGAGAGGCCGGGGACAAAATGACCATCCAAAAGACATCTGCAGGACTGACAGGCTGATCTGCTGCTCAGGAGTCTGGAAAAGCTGGGTGACGTCCTGTGGGAGCCATAATCTTTGGATGTTCCTTTAATATTAGTGACTTTCCAGCGATCTCACCAGCCGCACATAAGAGGACGCCACAAGGACTTAGCAACTTTCCTTTCTTTAGTAGCAATTCTCTTTGATGGGCTTTTATCTATTTCCATTTCTTCTCCAGCTGTAACATGACATTATTATATCCCCATTTTAATTTTATTTTTCTATTTGTAAATAATCTGATTTATTTTTCTTTTATAGCAGTAATTTGATGGCAATGAATCACAAGCACTTTGATACATCGCTGCATGTAAATGACAATGTAGCATTGCCATAAATTTACCTCCAAAATGTCCTTGAAGACCCAGCGCTCATCATGTGACGAGATCTAAGGCCAAAAGATAAAGAAAAAAATATAGGACACTGAATATTTATGAAGGTTTTGATGTGGAGTGCTTGTCATCCATATTCCCCAGTATAAAGTCTCCTTATAGAGAGAGAGGGCGCCTGACAGCCGATCACGTCTCTACATAAACCCCAGCATAAAACAGGGGCCTAATCTATGGCGGGGAGGGAATGCAGGTGCAGGGGCATGTATTGTCCAGCAGGATCTGCAAAAAAACATTGATTTTATTAACAAAAATCGATTTTGTGACTTGTTCACTTTGCATCATATTGGTTTAGTTTTACTGTTGAATGTTTGCAAAAATATTGAGGGAATAGAAATGGTTATTAAACATTAAACATCCGGGGACCCCTGTAATGATCTGGTCACTGTGGACGATCACAAAAATTCCATCAGCAGAAAAACACAAGAGTAGTTGGAACCTGAGCTGACCACAATCCCCTATTTGTCAATCACACTAGAAGTTGCCGTGTAGCGTTCCTAAACACACCTAGATGCCTCGTCACAGCCGGAGAAACTCACTACTCACAGATGGAAATGAGGAAACCTACAGTACAGACCAAAAGTTCTCAAAGAGTTTCCTTTATTTTCATGACTCTAAAAATTGTAGATTCACAGTGAAGACATCAAAACTATGAATGAAAACATGTGGAATGAAATAATTAAAAAAGTGTGACACAACTGAAAATATGTCTTATATTCTAGGTTCTTCAAAGTAGCCTTTTGCTTTGATTACTGCTTTGCACACTCTTGGCATTCTCTTGATGAGCTTCAAGAGGTAGTCACCGGAAATGGTTTTCCAACTGTCTTGAAGGAGTTCCCAGAGATGCTTAGTACTTGTTGGCCCTTTTGCCTTCACTCTGCGGTCCAGCTCACCCCAAACCATCTCGATTGGGTTCAGGTCTGGTGACTGTGGAGGCCAGGTCATTTGACGTAGCACCCCATCACTCTCCTTCTTAGTCAAATAGCCCTTACACAGCCTGGAGGTGTGTTTGGGGTCATTGTCCTGTTGAAAAATAAATGATGGTCCAACTATACGCAAACCGGATAGAATAGCATGCCACTGCAAGATGCTGTGGTAGCCATGCTGGTTCTGTATGCCTTCAATTTTTAATAAATCCCCAACAGTGTCACCAGCAAAGCCCCCCCCCCCACACCATCACACCTCCACCTCCATGCTTCACGGTGGGAACCAGCCATGTAGAGTCCATCCGTTCACCTTTTCTATAAAGACGCAGTGGTTGGATCCAAAGATCTCAATTTTTGGACTCATCAGACCAAAGCACAGATTTACACTGGACTAATGTCCATTCCTTGTGTTCTTTAGCCCAAACAAGTCTCTTCTGCTTGTTGCCTGTCCTTAGCAGTGGTTTCCTAGCAGCTATTTTACCATGAAGGCCTGCTGCACAGAGACTTCTCTTAATAGTTGTTCTAGAGATGAGAAGGTGTGTCCAAACTTTTGGTCTGTACTGTATCTTGCCTCAGAGTAGTCCCCAAACATATAAAGCCAACGGTGATGTAAGAAAACACAATACACAGATAGGAAATATAGATTAGCAAAGGCGAGGCCCGACTTCCTAAATAGGACAGGACAGAAAACTGATTGCGGCCAGCAAAAAAACCTGCAAAAATACCAATCTCCTGATGATAAAAAAAATACTAAGACCACACGGACTCTCCCCCACTATATCAGGTACTTTTGTAACTAATGGGAGAAACAAAATACCAAAAAAAACCACAAGAAATACAAAAGTGCAAATAATCAAATAGAACAGGGAGAATCCCCCTTTTCTTGCATTGGGGACTGCAGATGGGGAACCCCCATGCTCATCAAAACAGACAATTCCTCTCCTGCAAGAAATCAGACTTTAAGCAAAACAAAAAGAAAAACAAACATCCTTAGGTGTGGATCAGGCAATAAAGCAAAGAACTTGCAACTTATCTGGAATGGGACAGGCAAAGGATAAATGGAAGGACAAACTCCAAGCCAATTCAGAGACTGAGGACAAACATCTATCACCGGCCCCAGCCAGCAGACACTGCTCTACTATATAGGCCAGGCTGATCTGCAATTGGGCTTCCCAAACTCCCAATTAACTCCCACACCTGTTGAGTCACAGTCAGCTTCACCCCCAGTCCTGACCACCAGAGGGAGCTCCAAACCATCACCCCCTTGGATGACATTCACAACAGACCCCCCATAGCTGTATGTGACGATAAGAACGGCCATAATGTCTGCTGTAATTGTGCAATTACTAATGAAACTACTGTGCAAATAAAGTCCCAATACGGGGTAAGAACCATCGAGACCCCGGCGTGTCATAAAAAGCACCCCCCCTCCCTCCCACCGGGGATGAGATTTATTTGTGCTCCTCGAGGCTCCAGAAACATTGCACAAATAACTGGAAATCTATTATAAGCCCATTAAGCCGGGCCGATCGTGACACGATCCTATCATCACTCCGCAATGTTATCTGCAGATAATTATATCAACTAATTCATTCAATTAGGAGCACATTCCACGCTCCCGTTATCTGATTGTTATAGAAGCCCCCAAACAGGCGGTAACAGATATTCGGCTCGCTCTGTGTAGTTTTGTATTGATGAACTTTTCAAATTCTCCAGATTTGGAAAGAAGTGACCGGAAAAGGTCAGAAATGGTGGCGACATGCGCAGTGGCGCATCATATAGACCTGTGAAGGGCATGAAACATCCTGAGGCTGCTGAAAATAAGTCATATTCCAGTACAGTGGATAGTGGAACCTTGTGTGGCGCCCTGGACAAGCCAGGATGTCACAGGTACTGCAACAACACACCCCACACCCCGGCTAGGCACATCAAAGTCAGACAAAAATCCTTGTTGCCTCCCTCCAGGGGCTGATGTCCACACCAGGGGGCGGAGCCAGGCGGTTGGCCCCACCCACTGAGGAGTTCACAGTCCTGGAGGCGGGAAAAGGAAGGGGAGAGTAGAGTTCAGTTTGGAGAGTGGAAGAGTGAGGTGGTAGTGGAGCAGACTGACCGTGTCCGGGTGCGTGGCCCGGGCACATACAGCAAGGTTGGCAGACGGTGGTGACCGTCTGCAGGAGGCGCTGATTGACGTGAACCGTAAGGACCGGGGACGGGCAGTGGCCCGCCGGTACCGGATCGGGGAGCGAAGAGAAGCCAGCACCATTCGGCAGGGCCTACGGACCCCGACCAGGCTTGGAGTCGCCGTAAAACCGGTCAAATCCGTTAGCGAAGGGAACCTCCGGGGTTTCCCAGCAGTCAAGACCCGATTGAAGGCAACCGCTCAAACCGTGAAGGGAAATACAGTCACCGCCAAGGCTACAGTTCCCAGGGCCAGAGCCTGCGGGCTAAAGGGGCTCCCTCAGCATCCATCCAAGCTGGGGAGCGGGTTACTGGTGGGAAGCCACCAGAACCGAGAACATAACACAGGTGCAGGGAAAGGCAGTCACCGCCAACCTACCGGGAGAAGAACCACCGCAGCCATCTGTGGGACCCGTCCATCCAGTCGGTTGTTTTACCGGAGACTTTGCATTCATCATTGGCTGAGTGAGTACCACCGTGCCATGCGGCACCGCGCTGCCCCCGCGACCCTGCACCTCACCAGGCCCCGTAAAACGCCTGCCATTCCTCCCTCACCGGGCCCTGGGACAACCAACCCCCTACCCACGGAGGGGAAGAACAACATCTAAGCTGCTCCCTGTCATCGCTCCCGGGATCCCTGTCCAGAGCAGCGGTGGTGTCACAACCTCACCACAACCGTGGGTGGCGTCACGGACAATAAATCCCCAAAACCATTCCCCTTTTCACTCACGGGCGAGGAGCGCCGCTCGAGTCCCCGGGATCCGGCCCATCGCTCGAGCCACCGACCGAGCAGCAAGCGAAGCAGCAGCAGTGCCGGACCCGAGCGTGGTGAGCGCAGCGTCCCCTCCCCGCCCGTGACACTTGTATTAAGAGTAACTTGGTTTGAGAGCGTTTTGCAAGACAAGCAAAGCTTTTAAAAAATTTGTAACTTGGTTTAAGAGCAATGATTTGCAATAAGAGCAAATTCTCACCGTGCACACGTCCGGTTCTGTCCTTTCACCGCGCTCTGGAGGTAACTTTCTGTACATATACAGTATACTGTATACCATTGTACAGTACAGGATATACTATATAGCATGTCTATCAATTTACATTTATGGATACAGTATTGTACTTTCTTTCTGATAACCAGTGCAGCCCATTACTTATACTGTACCTCTCGCTCACCAAAAATTTTATTGTAAGCTAAAGTACAGTTTAATTTGCTTTATATGTTTTTTTACTGCACAGTATTAGTGACTAATAATTTTATATGAATACAGGACATTATTCTGTATTACTGTAATAGGTTTGTATAAATACAGTAAATATTTTTGGGTTGTGGAATGAATTGTCTGTGTTTCAATTATTTCCTATGGGAAAATTCGCTTTGATATAAGAGTAACTTAGTTTAAGAGCACACTCCTGGAACCAATTACACTCGTCATCCAAGGCTCCACTGTATTTGTATCCAGGAAAGTGGAATATTCCTGCACATCCGGAATCGTCCAAGATATCATCGGAGAAATGGCCGGATCAGTGCACATCCTGGCATCAGCCGCACATACAGTGCCTACAAGTAGTATTCAACCCCCTGCAGATTTAGCAGGTTTGATAAGATGCAAATAAGTTAGAGCCTGCAAACTTCAAACAAGAGCAGAATTTATTAACAGATGCATAAATCTTACAAACCAACAAGTTATGTTGCTCAGTTAAATTTTAATAAATTTTCAACATAAAAGTGTGGGTCAATTATTATTCAACCCCTAGGTTTAATATTTTGTGGAATAACCCTTGTTTGCAATTACAGCTAATAATCGTCTTTTATAAGACCTGATCAGGCCGGAACAGGTCTCTGGAGTTATCTTGGCCCACTCCTCCATGCAGATCTTCTCCAAGTTATCTAGGTTCTTTGGGTGTCTCATGTGGACTTTAATCTTGAGCTCCTTCCACAAGTTTTCAATTGGGTTAAGGTCAGGAGACTGACTAGGCCACTGCAACACCTTGATTTTTTCCCTCTTGAACCAGACCTTGGTTCTCTTGGCTGTGTGTTTTGGGTCGTTGTCTTGTTGGAAGATGAAATGACGACCCATCTTAAGATCCTTGATGGAGGAGCGGAGGTTCTTGGCCAAAATCTCCAGGTAGGCCGTGCTATCCATCTTCCCATGGATGCGGACCAGATGGCCAGGCCCCTCGGCTGAGAAACAGCCCCACAGCATGATGCTGCCACCACCATGCTTGACTGTAGGGATGGTATTCTTGGGGTCGTATGCAGTGCCATCCAGTCTCCAAACGTCACGTGTGTGGTTGGCACCAAAGATCTCGATCTTGGTCTCATCAGACCAGAGAACCTTGAACCAGTCTGTCTCAGAGTCCTCCAAGTGATCATGAGCAAACTGTAGACGAGCCTTGACATGACGCTTTGAAAGTAAAGGTACCTTACGGGCTCGTCTGGAACGGAGACCATTGCGGTGGAGTACGTTACTTATGGTATTGACTGAAACCAATGTCCCCACTGCCATGAGATCTTCCCGGAGCTCCTTCCTTGTTGTCCTTGGGTTAGCCTTGACTCTTCGGACAAGCCTGGCCTCAGCACGGGAGGAAACTTTCAAAGGCTGTCCAGGCCGTGGAAGGCTAACAGTAGTTCCATAAGCCTTCCACTTCCGGATGATGCTCCCAACAGTGGAGACAGGTAGGCCCAACTCCTTGGAAAGGGTTTTGTACCCCTTGCCAGCCTTGTGACCCTCCACGATCTTGTCTCTGATGGCCTTGGAATGCTCCTTTTGTCTTTCCCATGTTGACCAAGTATGAGTGCTGTTCACAAGTTTGGGGAGGGTCTTAATTAGTCAGAAAAGGCTGGAAAAAGAGATAATTAATCCAAACATGTGAAGCTCATTGTTCTTTGTGCCTGAAATACTTCTTAATACTTTAGGGGAACCAAACAGAATTCTGGTGGATTGAGGGGTTGAATAATAAATGACCCTCTGAATAAACTTTTCACAATTTAAAAATAAAAAGAAATAACATTCTTTTTTGCTGCATTTCACACTTCCAGGCTGATCTACAGTCCAAATGTCACAATGCCAAGTTAATTCCGAATGTGTAAACCTGCTAAATCTGCAGGGGGTTGAATACTACTTGTAGGCACTGTATAGGATGTATAGAAAACACGTCACAGAAAGTCAACCATTACTTGGCTACTTTTATACATTATTTTCTATGAGATCGAGGATTATGCCGGAGTTCAGCGTCACGGAAATAATAATGCTGGGGTCCGGCTTCTGTGATGTCCAGGGGTTTTTGGATCCTCCTCAACATTTCAGGTGACTTAACAAATAGTCACAAGGCCTTGAGCAAAACCTGGACGTCCTATCCAAGAATCTCCTGCACCTCCAGTATGTAAAGGCCCGTTACACGCTACGATATATCTAACGATATGTTGTCGGGGTCACGTCGTTAGTGACGCACATCCGGCATCGTTAGAGATATCGTAGTGTGTGACAGCTACGAGCAACTGTGAACGAGCAAAAATACTCACCTTATAGTTGCTCGTTGACACGTCGCTCATTTTCAAAAAATCGATCGTCCTTCTGCGCGCCGGTTGTTCATCGTTCCCGAGGTAGCACACATCGCTCCGTGTGACACCCCGGGAGCGATGAACACAGCTTACCTGCATCCCGCCGGCAATGCGGAAGGAAGGAGGTAGGCGGATGTTACGTCCCGCTCATCTCTGCCCCTCCGCTGTGTGACGTCGCTGTGACGCCAAACGTCCCTCCCCCTTCAGGAAGAGGATGTTTGCCGCCCACAGCGAGGTTGTTCGGGAGGTAAGTACGTGTGACGGGGGTTAACGACTTTGTGTGACATGGGCAACAAATTGTCCGCAACACACAAACGATGGGGCCGGGTGCGATCGCACATGCGAACGCACGATAAATCGTCCCGTATAAAGCGGCCTTAAGTGGTTGATATCGGCCGTCTCCATAGTCCTGACCGGCAGACAGCTCTAGGATGGCGGCAGAGCCGAGTCCTGACCGGCAGATAGCTCTAGGACGGCGGCAGAGCCGAGTCCTGATCGGCAGACAGCTCTAGGATGGCGGCAGAGCCGAGTCCTGACCGGCAGACAGCTCTAGGTTGGCGGCAGAGCCGAGTCCTGACCGGCAGACAGCTCTAGGATGGCGGCAAAGCCAAGTCCTGATCGGCAGACAGCTCTAGGATGGTGGCAGAGCCGAGTCCTGACCGGCAGACAGCTCTAGGATGGTGGCAGAGCCGAGTCCTGACCGGCAGACAGCTCTAGGTTGGCGGCAGAGCCGAGTCCTGACCGGCAGACAGCTCTAGGATGGCGGCAGAGCCGTGTACTTCAGCGGCGCCATGTTACTGTGGGGATGATTGCACAGCGGCATCAGCGGCGCCATGTTACTGTGGGGATGATTGCACAGCGGCATCAGCGGCGCCATATTACTGTGGGGATGATTGTACAGCGGCGTCAGCGGCGCCATGTTACTGTGGGGATGATTGCTCAGCAGCGCCATGTTACTGTGGGGATGATTGCTCAGTGGCGTCAGCAGCGCCATGTTACTGTGGGGCTGATTGCTCAGCAGCGCCATGTTACTGTGGGGATCATTGCACAGCGGCATCAGCGGCGCCATATTACTGTGGGGATGATTGCACATCGGCGTCAGCGGCGCCATATTACTGTGGGGATGATTGCACAGCGGCGTCAGCGGCACCATATTACTGTGGGGATGATTGCACAGCGGCTTCAGTGGTGCCATGTTACTGTGGGGATGATTGCACAGCGGCGTAAGCGGCGCCATGTTACTGTGGGGATGATTGCACAGCGGCGTCAGCAGCGCCATATTACTGTGGGGATGATTGCACAGCGGCATCAGCGGCACCATGTTACTGTGGGGATGATTGCACAGCGGCTTCAGCGGCACCATGTTACTGTGGGGATGATTGCACAGCGGCATCAGCGGCGCCATGTTACTGTGGGGATGATTGCACAGCGGCATCAGCGGCGCCATGTTACTGTGGGGATGATTGCACAGCGGCATCAGCGGCGCCATGTTACTGTGGGGATGATTGCACAGCGGCATCAGCGGCGCCATGTTACTGTGGGGATGATTGCACAGCGGCATCAGCGGCGCCATGTTACTGTGGGGATGATTGCACAGCGGCATCAGCGGCGCCATGTTACTGTGGGGATGATTGCACAGCGGCGTCAGTGGTGCCATGTTACTGTGGGGATGATTGCACAGCGGCGTCAGTGGTGCCATGTTACTGTGGGGATGATTGCACAGCGGCGTCAGTGGTGCCATGTTACTGTGGGGATGATTGCTCAGCGACATCAGCCGCGCCATATTACTGTGGGGATGATTGCACAGCGGCATCAGCGGCGCCATGTTACTGTGGGGATGATTGCACAGCGGCATCAGCGGCGCCATGTTACTGTGGGGATGATTGCACAGCGGCATCAGCGGCGCCATGTTACTGTGGGGATGATTGCACAGCGGCGTCAGTGGTGCCATGTTACTGTGGGGATGATTGCACAGCGGCGTCAGTGGTGCCATGTTACTGTGGGGATGATTGCTCAGCGACATCAGCCGCGCCATGTTACTGTGGGGATGATTGCACAGCGGCATCAGCGGCGCCATGTTACTGTGGGGATGATTGCACAGCGGCATCAGCGGCGCCATGTTACTGTGGGGATGATTGCACAGCGGCGTCAGTGGTGCCATGTTACTGTGGGGATGATTGCACAGCGGCGTCAGTGGTGCCATGTTACTGTGGGGATGATTGCTCAGCGACATCAGCCGCGCCATGTTACTGTGGGGATGATGCACAGCAGCTCCTGAGGATACAGGGCCTCGCCCCATAGACAGCGCTGTTATACTTTCCCACAGGCCGTTCTCAATTCAGTTCCATATTAAAACCAAGCGCGCAGTCATGATGGATCTATAGAGGACAGTAAATAAATTGCTCCGCCGCCGATGGCTTCTAAAATGGAAAAGTGAAGCTGGGTTATCGGAATGTAGACGGCAGAGGAGAGCGTGATTATACAGCGCCGCTGACAGCCCTGATGCATTGTACCTGGAGGAACGTGATAAAAGACTGCAAGGATCCACAGAACATGGAAACGTGCGGCCGCCGGGAAAACGGATTAACCTGTTCCCTCCACTGCAGCCTGCTGATTACTGCCATTGTCCTCACCTCTGCGCATGCCTAACGAAAAATGGCACGCTAACGGACCCAGGTATTGCCTTGAAAGCTAAGCAACAGAGTTATGAGAAGCCATGGCGTCTTTCTCTTTGGGCTTGTCTTGTATCAGGTGTTGCAGCTTTTTGTAGAGATTGGTGCTGAGAGCATCTGCTGCTTTCTCCTCTCATGCGCCCTCTGATTTATCTGACCAAACAAGAGTCAACCTGAGGAGTTTATCACGTGAGCTTCTGGGATGGAAAGGGAGCAAGATGTGGATATTTCAGGATGTCATTCAGTGAGGCAGGAAAGCGAGGTTGTAATGCCGCGCTAAGCAAATAGAATCTACGCGTTTCGGAGCCAGCATGCTCCTTCTTCAGGAGTCAGCAATAGTAATGTACATTTAAAAGTAATCAAAATACATCCTTATAGGTTGTTACTGTATGAAAAAGGCGCGTGAGTAACTGACCGTCACCCTGGGAACCCCAACAGAAAACTACAGAGCAACAGATGTGTTATCAGGAATCTTCCAGGAGGAGGCACTGAACTTGAAACTTTGCATAGACGCTATTTTCCATGTCCGCCAAAGGATTGGTTATATCTTCCACTGTCACAGGTCTCGTGGCCACCTCATGACGACACAACTCTCTCTCTTGTTACTGTCCTCAGACCCTAGATCTCCCAGCAAGTTCCTCTGCAGGCAGTGAGATTGTGGATTATTTACTGTAAGAGCAATGAAACTCTGGATTCTTTGCTGTAAGAGCAGTAATATTCTGTATTCTCTACTATTGGAGCAGTGAGAGCGTGGATTCTTTGCTGTAAAGGCAGGGAGACTGGATTCTTTGCTGTAAGAGCAATGAGACTCTGGATTCTTTACTGTAAGAGCAATGAGACCTTGGATTCTCTACTGTTGGAGCGCTGAGACCTTGGATTATTTTCTGTTGGAGCAGTGAGACTCTGGATTCTTTGCTGTAAGAGCAGTGAAACTCTGGATTCTTTACTGTAAGATCAGTGAGACCTTGGATTCTTTGCTGTAAAGGCAATGAGACTCTGAATTTTTGACTGTTGGAGCAATGAGACTCTGGATTCTTTTCTGTTGGAGCAGTGAGACTCTGGATTCTTTGCTGTAAGAGCAGTGAAACTCTGGATTCTTTACTGTGAGAGCAGTGAGACTCTGGAATTGAATGCCACATATGTTGTAATGGATGATTCAGTGTAGAATTACCCAGAGGCCTGGACACCTTTCTTGAAAAATCTAATCTGACCCGTTTTGGGTAGTTGATTCTGTGATGGGTCGCTGATCCAGGGAACTCCTCTGATTGTCGCATGTTGAGTTGAGAAGGATTTTTTCCACAATTATCTGCCTCTTGGGGCTTTTGGTTCCTCTGGATCCACATGTTCGACTATGGGTTGGATTGTACTTGATGAACTTTATCTTCAACCTAAAAAAACCTCTGAATCTTGCAGAAATGTTCATTGTATCTGGATTAGACTGATCCTATGTAATCCATTAAATATGAGCAGCCCCATTACAGAGGAGCAGAGCGAGTGCCGGACCCCGCAGTGCTATCCTGCTGATCTATTATTAAAATGAGCTGAATGTGATGTATAATTCTAATATAATCTGCACAGAACAAAGCGTACCCGCTCCACCGGCGGAGAATAAAAGTCCAGGTAAGGCGCCGGCATTATGGTGAGAAGAATAGAGATGATATACGGCCGTTCACCTGCGGAGTCAGGGCTCGCACAATAGTCGCTTCTGCTAAACCTCTTCATTCCTGCACTTGTGCATTAAAGAATCTGCTCTTGTGATAAGAAATAGACAGAAAATCTCCTGGAAGAACATTCAGGCTAAAGAACGCCGGCCCAGGGTTATCATTAAGTTTTAATTAAATCGTAATCCGACTGGTCGAGCGCCGCACATCCCCCTGGCCAAGCTGTGCTCATCCCACCTCATGCAGGGAGCTCGGGAAGAACTGACTCTATGGTGTAAGCTTCTATCACTGTGGCCCCAATGCTCCATAATATGCCCCCTTATCCTTGGGAATCTGACCCTCAAGGCCTCCATCACAATACAGATCAATGTGGAGCGGGAGGTGGGGTGCTGCTCAGAAAGATAACCTTATTCTCCAAAGAAACTGGGAAAATGGTTAGAATTGCTGTACAGGTGCTAGAAACCATTTCTCTAATGGAGCTCATTCATTATTTTATTATGGCAATTATACAAAGCAGTCTAGACACGCCCCTGAGAATTGTTAGCCACGCCCCTTTTACAGGCTTAAAAAAAAATAGCAAAGACTAGAGATGAGCGGACTCACAGATAACTGAGATCGGGGAGTCCCTGTTCTCTTTTTTTCAAAAATCCAGTTCCGGTTCGGATCTGGTCCTGATAGAAGTCTATGGGACCAGAATCCGGAGATAAAAATGTTGGTAGAAGGGAAGAAGGGTAGGAACGCGTGCGCTCTACTTATGGTGGATCCATCATGGCGGCACAGTGCTTCCAGGTCACGCATTCCCTTCCAGTGCTGACAACACTCATTGAATATTCACTGCTTTCCCCATCCACCAACGCGTATAATTGGTTGCAGTTAGACGCGCCCCACCCTGAATGGCAGCGTGTCAGCTGACTGCAACCAATCACAGGCATCAGGACAGCCGGTGGCCGGAGAAAGCAGTGCAAGTGTCTGCGGCTAAGTATCGTGGTATAAAAATAAATAAAACAATAGGCATAGGGCCCCCCCCCCCCCCCCCGTATTATGATACCAGCACAGATAAAGCCCACGGCTACAGGCTGCAGCCTCCAGCCCTGCACTCATCTTAGCTATGTATCAAAATTAGAGGAACCGCATGCTGTTTTTTTTTTCTTTTTTTTCATTATTTACATAAATATTTAAAAAAAAAACGACATGCTGTCCCTCCCAATTTTAACACCCAGCCAAAATAAAGCCCAACAGCTGGGGGCTGGTATTCTCAAGCTGGGGAGGTCCAGCCTAAAAATATTAGCCTCCAGCCGCCTCCATCCATTAAATGCGACAATCCCGGCGCTTTACCTGGCTCTTCCCAATTGCCTTGGTGCGGTGGCAATCGGGGTAATGAGGAGGTTAATGACAGCCCACAGCTGCCACTAAGTCCTAGATTAGTCATGGCAGGTGTCTATGAGACACCCCATTCACTAATCTGTAAGTGAAAAGAAATAAAGACAAACACCGTAAAAATCCTTTATTTGGAATAAACGACAAAAAACACCCTCTTTCACCACTTTATTAACCCCAAAACACCCCTGCAGGTCTGAACTAATCCACACAGGGTCCCACGACGATTCAGCTATGCTACATCTGAACCTCACAGCACGCGATCATGGAACATCACTGCTTAGTGTGAGCTCCAGAGAATGAATGAGCTGCAGCGATCAGTGGTGACGTCACTCAGGCTAGTTGCAGTCACAGCTGGAGTCGTCCATCTGTGACCGCAGGTAACCTGACCTCAGGGGACCTCTAATGACCTCATTAAACACAGTGAACTCACCTGCATATTCTGGCAGAAAATAGCATTTGGTTTTTTTGCCCAGAAATTCAGATTTGGTGCTGACATTTTTACACCATATTCCCGTACCCATTCTAAACCTCCTGGCAAAAAAGTCGCATCACTACCGGATCATACCTCATGTGGTTTTGATGTGTTTTTTTTGCCAGGAGGTGTAGATTGGGTGCATGAGTATAATGTTAAAATGTAAACACCAAATTTGAACCTCTTGGCCCAAAAATGCAAAAAAAAAACCCTCACATTTTTTCTACCAGGAGGTGCAAATTTGGTGCTGAAATTTGGTGCAGACATTTCAGCACCACCTTTGCACCTCCTGACAGAAGACTGCATCAAAACAGCGAAAAAAAAAAACTGCATTAAAAAAATACGGAAAAAAAAAATGTATTTTTTTTGTACCAGGAGGTGTAGAATGGGTGCAGGATTATGGTATAAAAATGTCATCACCAAATTTGTACCTCCTGGCAGAAAACTGCATCAAAACCGCAGCAAAAAAAAGTACCAAAAAAACGGGTTATTTTGTCAGGAGGTGTAGATTGGGTGCAGGAATATGGTGTAAAATTTTGAGCACCAAATCTACATCTCTTGTCAAAAAAACCCTGAGTTTTTCTGCCAAGAGATGCAGGTCTTACGTGAGATGAGGTCACTGACATTACTGAGGTCACCTGAGGTTAGGTTACTCGCTGTAACAGGTGGAGAACCTAGGGAATGTCCAGCTGTGACCGCTAATAACTAGAGTGACGTCACCACTGATCTCGGATTAGTCATTCTCTGTCTGCACTCACAGCGAGCAGTCATGTTCTATAGCGCTTGCTGTGACTTACATGTAGCAGAGCTTAATTATCGTGGTACCTCATCTGGATTACATCAGATCTGGATGTTTTTAGGTTAATAAAGTGGTGAAAGAGGGTGTTTTTTGTCTTTTATTCCAAGAAAAGGATTTTTTCGGTGTTTCTGTTTATTTACTTTCACTTACAGATTAGTGATGTGGGGGTCCCATAGACACCTGCCATGACCAAACTAGGACTTAGTGGCTACTGTGGGCTGCCATTAACCTCCTGATTACCTTGATTGCCACCGCACCAGGGCAATTAGGAAAAGCTGGGTAAAGCGCCGGACTTATCGCATCCAATAGATGGGACAATTTCGGGGTGGCTGCCAGCTGCTATTTTTAGGCTGGGGGCGATCCAATAAGCATGGATCTCCCCAGTCTGAGAATACCAGCCCCCAGCTGTGGGGCTTTATCTTGGCTGGGTATTAAAATTGGGGGGACTGCACTGTCTTTTTTTTAATTATTTATTTAAATAATTAAAAAAATAAGTCGCATGCGGTTCCTCTTATTTTGATACCCAGCCAAGATGAGTGCAGGGCTGGAGGCCGCAGCCTTTAGCCATATGCTTTATCTGTGCTGGGTATCATAATACAGGGGGACCCTACGCCAAATATTTTTATTTACTTTATCTGTACAAATAGCCTGTGATTGGTTGCAGTCAGACGCACCCCCAGTCTGTGTGACAGCGTCTGACGGCAGCCAATCAAAGACTCCCAAACGGCCAGTGGGCGGGGAAAGCAGTGCATATGTGATTAGCTTAATGCGCGGCACTGGAAGTGAATGCGCAACGTGGAAGCTGTGTGCCGCCATGACGGAGCCTCGGTACGTATGAAGCAAAGACCCATATCTCTTATACCGTATGGTGGATTTACAAAAACAAAACAGAATAACAAGGGGAGCAGCGAGCATAAAATAAGAACAAAAACTGGCCACTTATGACCGGTCACTAGTCCTCTTTGATGGACTGTGAGGAACGTTTCTCCTGCTGCCCCGCACAGTGATGGCCGGCCACCACCGCTCTCAGACGGCTGCAATTACTCAGGAAACTCTGTGAGTTCTTATCTTTCAAAATCTGAATAAATAACCCAGATTAATGTCTGCGAGGAAACCCTGATGAAGGAGCCGATTAGCATAAAAGGAACCAATCTTTTAAAGGCAGAAGAAGAGCTGACAAGTTATAATTTTAGAGATGAAGGGAGTTTATGCCGCCATAAAGCTGTCGTTCCTGCAGCTTAATAAGACCAATTTGTGGTCTGTCCTGACATTAAATGAAGCCAGAAAGCTGCATGTGTATATATCTCATCTCTAGGTGTAAGCAAGGACAAAACCTCACAATTACTGCCCTGTAGTTTACACTTCATGCTTAAATAGTTTTCTAGCAGTTATATTCTTGTGCATAGGGGCAGTATTATAGTAGTTATATTCTTGTGCATAGGGGCAGGATTGTAGTACTTATATTCTTGTACATAGGGGCAGTATTATAGTAGTTATATTCTTGTACATAGGGGCAGTATTATAGTAGTTATATTCTTGTACATAGGAGCAGTATTATATTAGTTATATTCTTGTACATAGGGGCAGTATTATAGTAGTTATATTCTTGTACATAGGGGCAGTATTATAGTAGTTATATTCTTGTATATAGGGGCAGTATTATAGTAAATATATTCTTGTACATAGGGGGCAGTATTATAGTAGCTATATTCTTGTATATAGGGAGCAGTATTATAGTAGTTATATTCTTGTACATAGGGGGCAGTATTATAGTAGTTATATTCTTGTACATAGGGAGCAGTATTATAGTAGTTATATCCTTGTATATAAGGGCAGTATTATAGTAAATATATTCTTGTACATAGGGGGCAGTATTATAGTAGTTATATTCTTGTACATAGTGGGCAGTATTATAGTAGTAATATTGTTGTACATAGGGGGCAGTATTATAGTAGTTATATACTTGTACATAGCGGCAGTATTATAGTGGTTATAGTCCTGTACATAGAGGCAGTATTATAGTAGTTATATTCTTGCATATAGGGGCAGTATTATAGTAGTTATATTCTTGTACATAGGAGCAGTATTATAGTAGTTATATTCTTGTACATAGGGGCAGTATTATAGTAGTTATATTCTTGTACATAGGGGGCAGTATTATAGTAGTTATATTCTTGTATATAGGGGCAGTATTATAGTAGTTATATTCTTGTACATAGGAGCAGTATTATAGTAGTTATATTCTTGTACATAGGGGGCAGTATTATAGTAGTTATATTCTTGTATATAGGGGCAGTATTATAGTAGTTATATTCTTGTACATAGGGACAGTATTATAGTAGTTATATTCTTGTACATAGGGGGCAGTATTATAGTAGTTATATTCTTGTACATGGGGGGCAGTATTATAGTAGTTATATTCTTGTACATAGGGGCAGTATTATAGTAGTTATATTCTTGTATATAGGGGCAGTATTATAGTAGTTATATTCTTGTATATAGAAGCAGTATTATAGTAGTTATATTCTTAGATGGTCAGCCTTCAGAGGATGGAAGACCTCACTGCGGAGAGGGATGGTACAGGTGATAAATTTGCTCGGCTCTGGGGACCTTGGATTGTGTATCTGGACTCCCCAGAATTCAGGAAGGTACTTGAAAGGGTGTGAGTGGAAGAGGAGACTTTATTCCCATTCCCCTTCCCCTCCCCCCCCCCCCTTTTTTTCCCTTTTTCTCTCTTTTTTTTCCCTTTTTTTTCATCTTTCCCTCTTCTTCTTTCATTCTTCCCTCCCTTATCTTCTTCACTTTTTCTTTATCTATTTTCATCTCTTCAATCAGACCCTTTTCCTCTTTTCTCTAGTCTGTTATTTAATTTTTTTTGTAGTCAAGGTTTTTTAGATACTTTGGACATTACCGAAACAATAGAGGATAAGTTGTTTACCTCTGGCGCCAATACTTATTTAAGGTCTTTTAGTACCTTGGGTATCACTGAAAAGGTAAAGAATAAGTTGCTAATCAAGCACAATTATACAGAAAGGTTCTCAAGTAATAAGTTTGTTTCTCTTTTCTGTATTTCATGGAAAAATATATATGCATATTGTACTGATATTCCTTTGTACGATATTGCTTAATAAACACAGTTTAAACATAGTAGTTATATTCTTGTATATAGGGGGCAGTATTATAGTAGTTATATTCTTGTATATAGGGGCAGTATTATAGTATTTATATTCTTGTATATAGGGGCAGTATTATAGTAGTTATATTCTTATATATAGGGGGCAGTATTATAGTAGTTATATTCTTGTATATAGGGGCAGTATTATAGTATTTATATTCTTGTATATAGGGGCAGTATTATAGTATTTATATTCTTGTACATAGGGGCAGTATTATAGTAGTTATATTCTTGTATATAGGGGGCAGTATTAGGCTATGTGCGCATGTTGCGTAATTGCATGCAGTTACGCTGCGATCCGCAGCGTAACTGCATGCGTCCTGCGTCCCCTGCACAATCTAAGGAGATTGTGCAGGAGACGTGCGCACGTGGCGTATTAGAGCGCAGCGCTTCGGCTGCTACCCGAAGCGCGTTCTAAGAAGTGACATGTCACTTCTTTCCTGCGCTTTGCCTGCATCCCCCACCCTGTCTATGGGAGGGGCTGCAGTCAGAGCGCATGGAATCGGCTTTTTTTTTTTTTCATTACGGACTGTTTCTGCAGCGATTTGAAGCGCACGTGTGCTCTTTAAATCGCTGCAGAAATTTCTGCAGGGCTAGTACGCAACGTGCGCACATGGCCTTATAGTAGTTATATTCTTGTACATAGGGGCAGTATTATAGTAGTTATATTCTTGTGCATAGGGGCAGTATTATAGTAGTTATATTCTTGTACATAGGGGCAGTATTATAGTAGTTATATTCTTGTACATAGGGGGCAGTATTATAGTAGTTATATTCTTGTACATAGCAGTATTATAGTAGTTATATTCTTGTACATAGGGAGCAGTATTATAGTAGTTATATTCTTGTACATAGGGGCAGTATTATAGTAGTTATATTCTTGTACATAGGGACAGTATTATAGTAGTTATATTCTTGTACATAGGGACAGTATTATAGTAGTTATATTCTTGTATATAGGGGCAGTATTATAGTAGTTATATTCTTGTACATAGGGACAGTATTATAGTAGTTATATTCTTGTACATAGGGACAGTATTATAGTAGTTATATTCTTGTATATAGGGGCAGTATTATAGTAGTTATATTCTTGTATATAGGGGCAGTATTATAGTAGTTATATTATTTTGCATACTATAGCAAGGTTAGTATCTAGTAGCACCACCTTTGGCAGTATCACAGCTTGTAAGCTCTTTTTGTAGCAGCCAAGAGTCTTTCAATTCTTGTTTGAGTGATTTTCCTGCATTCTTCCTTGGAGATGTCTTCCAGTTCTGTGAGATTCCTGGCTCGTCTTGCATCCTCTTCTCTTTTGAGGTCTGGCCACTGATTTTCAATGATGTTCAGCTTGCGCCTTTTGAAGTCGTTTATTGTGGATTTTGACGTGTGCTTAGGATCATTATCCATCTGTTGAAGCGATCCCCTTTTCTTCCCTTTTCTTCTCTTTTCAACTTCATTTTTTTTAAAAGATGATGTTAAGTTTGCATTAAACATTTATTGAAATTTCATTGACTCCATTCTTCCCGTGAAATGTTCCCTGTGCCATTAGCTGCAACACAACCCTAAAGTATGATTGATCCATCCCCATGCTTAATGGTTGGCGAGTTATTTTCCTGAAATTCTGTGCCCTTTTTTCTCCACACATACCCCTGATCATTGTGGCCAGGGTTCTATTTTAACCTCATCAGTCCAGAGGACTTGTTTCGAGAATTTATCAGGCTTGTTTAGATGTTCTTTTACAGACTTCTGATGCTGAATTTTATGGTGAGTATGGAGAAGAGGTTTTCCTCTGATGACTCTGCCATGAAGGTCATATTTGTGCAGGTGTCTTTCCCTGCAGCAGTCGGACTGCTCGGATCCAAGGGTTTTGCTGTGGCTCGAGGGTCCCCAGACCCAGGGCTCAGTGGCCACTTCGATGTAAAGGGGGGATATTTACAAGGAGAGTTTGTGATGCCACCTGCTGGTTGCTGTAAAGGGGAGTACCGCCGCTATGTATGGAGGACCGGGGCAAATGGTGTGGAGCAGCTGGATGGCAGGTCCCTCCGCAGGTAGGGAGGCCCCGGTGCTCGGGTGGAGTGGATGGGAGGCTGGGTACAGGGGCAGGGTTTTACTCACTGTTGGATCCACAGTACCGCAGAATAAAAGAGGCACACACGCTGCTGAACCAAGTCTCTGTGAGTCACTGCTGCTCTTAGGGAACACGTCCAGGTCCCGTGCAGTGACTGCTTCCGTGCACAGTGTTTCTGTCTGGAGTCCCTATAGTCTGAAACTATCAGGAACGGTTCTTCTGTTATTAGGCGAAGTCCTTGCCCTTGGGAGCTGGCATACGGGACCTTAGTGGGCTGTCTGTATAGGAGACCCCGTCACCCTCAGTGTGCTGTCGCCCCCAACTTCTGGGCTCATGGAGAAGGTCCCTGAAGGCCCCTTTCCACCGCAGGTCAATTATTGGGTGAAATAGAGGTTCTCCCCAATCTAGGGTCCTGGCACCCTGTCGTGCTCGGCACCAGTCAGTCGTTCTCGCTAGCCGAGGCTGGCTACCGTTTCCTCTGGCCCTGGGTCACTGCTTGCGACCCAACACAAGTCACTTCAGGGAGCTCCAACTCCCTCCAGCTCCTCACACTTCGGGAGCTCTCTACACTGTCTGACTTGATTCCTACCAATAGTCTGCCTGACAGTCATGGTGTGAGGTGCATGTTGGGATTTGTAGTGAAGATGGTATGCCACCTGTATCTGGGTTCCTGGAACCATGGGGGGTGGGCCCTGCACCATGAAAGGAGAGGATGCATTTCCCTGTGACACCCTGATATAGTCAGGGGCGTCATAGTACCACAACTCTAGAGTCTGCTACATCTTCCTGAAGGTCTTTTGCAGTCAGGCAGGGGATCTGATTTGCCTCTCTAGCACTCCTACCAGCAGCTCTCACTGACATTTTGCTTGGTCCTCCAGACCTTATCTTGACCTCCACTGTTCCTGGTAATGGCCAATTTTTTAATTACATTTCGAACTGAGGAAAGGGCAACTTGAAAACGCTTTGCTATCTTCTTATAGCCGCCTTCTGCTCTGTGGGCCTCCACCATTTTAATTTTCAGAGTGCTAGGCAGCTGCTTAGAATAACATATGTCTTCTAGGGTTTTTTTGGCACAAAGTTGGAGGAGGCTGGATTTTTATAAAGCTGTGAAATTTGCATCACCCGGCCTTTTTTAGGATGATCGTGAACAAGCCACAACCCTAACAGGCTACCCCATCTAGGAATAGTATGATATAGGGAATATGATATAGTGGCCCATATACTGCTCTTGCACTGGGCCCGTATACTGCTCTTGCACTGGGCCCGTATACTGCTCTTGCACTGGGCCCGTATACTGCTCTTGCACTGGGCCCGTATACTGCTCTTGCACTGGGCCCGTATACTGCTCTTGCACAGGGCCCGTATACTGCTCTTGCACAGGGCCCGTCTACTGCTCTTGCACAGGGCCCGTCTACTGCTCTTGCACAGGGCCCGTATACTGCTCTTGCACAGGGCCCGTCTACTGCTCTTGCACAGGGCCCGTATACTGCTCTTGCACAGGGCCCGTATACTGCTCTTGCACAGGGCCCGTATACTGCTCTTGCACAGGGCCCATATACTGCTCTTGCACAGGGCCCGTATACTGCTCTTGCACAGTACCCCGTATACTGCTCTTGCACAGTACCCCGTATACTGTTCTTGCACAGGGCTCGTATACTGCTCTTGCACAGTACCCCGTATTCTGCTCTTGCACAGGGCCCGTATATTGCTCTTGCACAGGGCCCGTATACTGTTCTTGCATAGGGCCCATATATTGCTCTTGCACAGGGCCCATATACTGCTCTTGCACAGACCCTATATACTGCTCTTGCACAGGGCCCGTCTACTGCTCTTGCACAGGGCCCGTCTACTGCTCTTGCACAGGGCCCGTCTACTGCTCTTGCACAGGGCCCGTATACTGCTCTTGCACAGGGTCCATATACTGCTCTTGCACAGGGCCCGTATACTGCTCTTGCACAGGGCCCGTATACTGCTCTTGCACAGGGCCCGTATACTGCTCTTGCACAGGGCCCATATACTGCTCTTGCACAGTAACCCGTATACTGCTCTTGCACAGTGGCCTCTTCTTATTGTCCGGTCCTGGTCAGTATGTACTGTAATAGCCCCTGGATATCATACTACCTTCTTTCTTTTACAATCCCTTCCCTCTGAGCTTTGTGGTTACTTCATCTTCTTGATAAGTCATATATTTGCGCCATTTCCCTCTCTATAACTTTTGCCGTCCCTATAGGCTCCGCAGCTCCCGCGCGGTGTCACACTGCTTGCCTACTTTTCCATCATGTGAAATAATTACTCCCAGGTCTCTGGGCTTAGTCGCGGCTGACATTATACCGCTATTAATCCTTTACTCTGTTCCTGGCCCTTGTGTGATATACAGCACTTAAGTGACATAAAGCCGCAGTTCATCCGGCATTATATTTAGTAAGTTGTCACCCCTTCCACCGACGGCCTCTATTGTCCCTGTTGGAAGGGGCTTTGCACCCCATTATCATTAATATTGTGTGCTTTTACCCGTCTGGTCCCTGTGTATATGGCTCCGTGTAGAGTTATCGCTGCCAGAGACCGAGTTATATTCTTGGCTTCTGATTCCGTCTTATTAAAAGTTTTTATGCTGTAGATTCCCATCATCCTCTTTCATGTTCCAGGTTTATATTCACATTTTAAGCTTTTTATATAATTTTGTTTGTGCCATGGTCGGAGTAAAGCTTCGCTCAGTAAGTAACAGGGTTGTCAGGAGTGCACCGCTTCCCTTCCTCCCAGTAACGCTTATCTCAGTAAGTAACAGGGTGGTCAGGAGTGCACCGCTTCCCTTCCTCCCAGTAAAGCTAGGGTTGTCAGGAGTGCACCGCTTCCCTTCCTACCAGTAAAGCTTAGCTCAGTAAGTAACGGGGTGGTCAGGAGTGCACCGCTTCCCTTCCTCCCAGTAAAGCTTATCTCAGTAAGTAACAGGGTTGTCAGGAGTGCACCGCTTCCCTTCCTCCCAGTAAAGCTTAGCTCAGTAAGTAACAGGGTGGTCAGGAGTGCACCGCTTCCCTTCCTACCAGTAAAGCTTAGCTCAGTAAGTAACAGGGTGGTCAGGAGTGCACCGCTTCCCTTCCTACCAGTAAAGCTTAGCAAAGAGTGGTCAAGAGTGCACCGCTTCCCTTCCTCCCAGTAAAGCTTAGCTCAGTAAGTAACAGGGTTGTCAGGAGTGCACCGCTTCCCTTCCTCCCAGTAAAGCTTAGCTCAGTAAGTAACAGGGTGGTCAGGAGTGCACCGCTTCCCTTCCTACCAGTAAAGCTTAGCAAAGAGTGGTCAAGAGTGCACCACTTCCCTTCCTCCCAGTAAAGCTTAGCTCAGTAAGTAACAGGGTTATCAGGAGTGCACCACTTCCCTTCCTACCAGTAAAGCTTAGCTCAGTAAGTAACAGGGTGGTCAGGAGTGCACCGCTTCCCTTCCTACTAGTAAAGCTTAGCTCAGTAAGTAACAGGGTTGTCAGGAGTGCACCGCTTCCCTTCCTCCTAGTAATGCTAAGCTCAGTAAGTAACAGGGTGGTCAGGAGTGCACCGCTTCTCTTCCTCCCAGTAAAGCTTAGCTCAGTAAGTAACAGGGTGGTCAGGAGTGCACCGCTTCCCTTCCTCCCAGTAAAGCTTAGCTCAGTAAGTAACAGGGTGGTCAGGAGTGCACCGCTTCCCTTCCTCCCAGTAACGCTTATCTCAGTAAGTAACAGGGTGGTCAGGAGTGCACTGCTTCCCTTCCTCCCAGTAAAGCTAGGGTTGTCAGGAGTGCACCGCTTCCCTTCCTACCAGTAAAGCTTAGCTCAGTAAGTAACGGGGTGGTCAGGAGTGCACCGCTTCTCTTCCTCCCAGTAAAGCTTATCTCAGTAAGTAACAGGGTTGTCAGGAGTGCACCGCTTCCCTTCCTCCCAGTAAAGCTTAGCTCAGTAAGTAACAGGGTGGTCAGGAGTGCACCGCTTCCCTTCCTACCAGTAAAGCTTAGCTCAGTAAGTAACAGGGTGGTCAGGAGTGCACCGCTTCCCTTCCTACCAGTAAAGCTTAGCAAAGAGTGGTCAAGAGTGCACCGCTTCCCTTCCTCCCAGTAAAGCTTAGCTCAGTAAGTAACAGGGTTGTCAGGAGTGCACCGCTTCCCTTCCTCCCAGTAAAGCTTAGCTCAGTAAGTAACAGGGTGGTCAGGAGTGCACTGCTTCCCTTCCTACCAGTAAAGCTTAGCAAAGAGTGGTCAAGAGTGCACCACTTCCCTTCCTCCCAGTAAAGCTTAGCTCAGTAAGTAACAGGGTTGTCAGGAGTGCACCGCTTCCCTTCCTCCCAGTAAAGCTTAGCTCAGTAAGTAACAGGGTTATCAGGAGTGCACCACTTCCCTTCCTACCAGTAAAGCTTAGCTCAGTAAGTAACAGGGTGGTCAGGAGTGCACCGCTTCCCTTCCTACTAGTAAAGCTTAGCTCAGTAAGTAACAGGGTTGTCAGGAGTGCACCGCTTCCCTTCCTCCTAGTAATGCTAAGCTCAGTAAGTAACAGGGTGGTCAGGAGTGCACCGCTTCTCTTCCTCCCAGTAAAGCTTAGCTCAGTAAGTAACAGGGTGGTCAGAAGTGCACCGCTTCCCTTCCTCCCAGTAAAGCTTAGCTCAGTAAGTAACAGGGTGGTCAGGAGTGCACCGCTTCCCTTCCTCCCAGTAATGCTTAGCTCAGTAAGTAACAGGGTGGTCAGGAGTGCACCGCTTCCCTTCCTCCCAGTAAAGCTTAGCTCAGTAAGTAACAGGGTGGTCAGGAGTGCACCGCTTCCCTTCCTCCTGGTAATGCTAAGCTCAGTAAGTAACAGGGTGGTCAGGAGTGCACCGCTTCTCTTCCTCCCAGTAAAGCTTAGCTCAGTAAGTAACAGGGTGGTCAGGAGTGCACCGCTTCTCTTCCTCCCAGTAAAGCTTAGCTCAGTAAGTAACAGGGTGGTCAGGAGTGCACCGCTTCCCTTCCTCCCAGTAAAGCTTAGCTCAGTAAGTAACAGGGTGGTCAGGAGTGCACCGCTTCCCTTCCTCCCAGTAATGCTTAGCTCAGTAAGTAACAGGGTGGTCAGGAGTGCACCGCTTCCCTTCCTCCCAGAAAAGCTTAGCTCAGTAAGTAACAGGGTGGTCAGGAGTGCACCGCTTCCCTTCCTCCCAGTAAAGCTTAGCTCAGTAAGTAACAGGGTGGTCAGGAGTGCACCGCTTCCCTTCCTCCCAGTAAAGCTTAACTCAGTAAGTAACAGGGTGGTCAGGAGTGCACCGCTTCCCTTGCTCCTAGTAATGCTAAGCTCAGTAAGTAACAGGGTGGTCAGGAGTGCACCGCTTCTCTTCCTCCCAGTAATGCTTAGCTCAGTAAGTAACAGGGTGGTCAGGAGTGCACCGCTTCCCTTCCTCCCAGTAATGCTTAGCTCAGTAAGTAACAGGGTGGTCAGGAGTGCACCGCTTCCCTTCCTCCCAGTAAAGCTTAGCTCAGTAAGTAACAGGGTGGTCAGGAGTGCACCGCTTCCCTTCCTCCTGGTAATGCTAAGCTCAGTAAGTAACAGGGTGGTCAGGAGTGCACCGCTTCTCTTCCTCCCAGTAAAGCTTAGCTCAGTAAGTAACAGGGTGGTCAGGAGTGCACCGCTTCTCTTCCTCCCAGTAAAGCTTAGCTCAGTAAGTAACAGGGTGGTCAGGAGTGCACCGCTTCCCTTCCTCCCAGTAAAGCTTAGCTCAGTAAGTAACAGGGTGGTCAGGAGTGCACCGCTTCCCTTCCTCCCAGTAATGCTTAGCTCAGTAAGTAACAGGGTGGTCAGGAGTGCACCGCTTCCCTTCCTCCCAGTAAAGCTTAGCTCAGTAAGTAACAGGGTGGTCAGGAGTGCACCGCTTCTCTTCCTCCCAGTAAAGCTTAGCTCAGTAAGTAACAGGGTGGACAGGAGTGCACTGCTTCCCTTCCTCCCAGTAAAGCTTAGCTCAGTAAGTAACAGGGTGGTCAGGAGTGCACCGCTTCTCTTCCTCCCAGTAAAGCTTAGCTCAGTAAGTAACAGGGTGGTCAGGAGTGCACCGCTTCCCTTCCTCCCAGTAAAGCTTAGCTCAGTAAGTAACAGGGTGGTCAGGAGTGCACCGCTTCCCTTCCTCCCAGTAAAGCTTAGCTCAGTAAGTAACAGGGTGGTCAGGAGTGCACCGCTTCCCTTCCTCCCAGTAAAGCTTAGCTCAGTAAGTAACAGGGTGGTCAGGAGTGCACCGCTTCCCTTCCTCCCAGTAATGCTTAGCTCAGTAAGTAACAGGGTGGTCAGGATTGCACCGCTTCCCTTCCTCCCAGTAAAGCTTAGCTCAGTAAGTAACAGGGTGGTCAGGAGTGCACCGCTTCCCTTCCTCCCAGTAAAGCTTAGCTCAGTAAGTAACAGGGTGGTCAGGAGTGCACCGCTTCCCTTGCTCCTAGTAATGCTAAGCTCAGTAAGTAACAGGGTGGTCAGGAGTGCACCGCTTCCCTTCCTCCCAGTAAAGCTTAGCTCAGTAAGTAACAGGGTGGTCAGGAGTGCACCGCTTCTCTTCCTCCCAGTAAAGCTTAGCTCAGTAAGTAACAGGGTGGTCAGGAGTGCACCGCTTCCCTTCCTCCCAGTAAAGCTTAGCTCAGTAAGTAACAGGGTGGTCAGGAGTGCACCGCTTCCCTTCCTCCCAGTAATGCTTAGCTCAGTAAGTAACAGGGTGGTCAGGAGTGCACCGCTTCCCTTCCTCCCAGTAACGCTTAGCTCAGTAAGTAACAGGGTGGTCAGGAGTGCACCGCTTCTCTTCCTCCCAGTAACGCTTAGCTCAGTAAGTAACAGGGTGGTCAGGAGTGCACCGCTTCCCTTCCTCCCAGTAACGCTTAGCTCAGTAAGTAACAGGGTTGTCAGACGTTCACCGCTTCCCTTCCTCCCAGTAACGCTTAGCTCAGTAAGTAACAGGGTGGTCAGGAGTGCACCGCTTCCCTTCCTCCTAGTAATGCTAAGCTCAGTAAGTAACAGGGTGGTCAGGAGTGCACCGCTTCCCTTCCTCCCAGTAAAGCTTAGCTCAGTAAGTAACAGGGTGGTCAGGAGTGCACCGCTTCTCTTCCTCCCAGTAAAGCTTAGCTCAGTAAGTAACAGGGTGGTCAGGATTGCACCACTTCCCTTCCTCCCAGTAAAGCTTAGCTCAGTAAGTAACAGGGTGGTCAGGATTGCACCGCTTCCCTTCCTCCCAGTAATGCTAAGCTCAGTAAGTAACAGGGTGGTCAGGAGTGCACCGCTTCCCTTCCTCCCAGTAAAGCTTAGCTCAGTAAGTAACAGGGTGGTCAGGAGTGCACCGCTTCCCTTCCTCCCTGTAAAGCTTAGCTCAGTAAGTAACAGGGTTGTCAGAAGTTCACCGCTTCCCTTCCTCCCAGTAACGCTAAGCTCAGTAAGTAACAGGGTGGTCAGGAGTGCACCGCTTCCCTTCCTCCCTGTAAAGCTTAGCTCAGTAAGTAACAGGGTTGTCAGAAGTTCACCGCTTCCCTTCCTCCCAGTAACGCTTAGCTCAGTAAGTAACAGGGTGGTCAGGAGTGCACCGCTTCCCTTCCTCCCAGTAAAGCTTAGCTCAGTAAGTAACAGGGTGGTCAGGAGTGCACCGCTTCCCTTCCTCCCAGTAAAGCTTAGCTCAGTAAGTAACAGGGTTGTCAGGAGTGCACCGCTTCCTTTCCTCCTAGTAATGCTAAGCTCAGCAAGTAACAGGGTGGTCAGGAGTGCACCGCTTCCCTTCCTCCCAGTAACGCTTAGTGCATTACCTCTGCAGGATCGAAAGAGCAGCAGGGCAGTGAGGCCGGCAGGACCAGCAATTTGGCAGCTGCAGGGCAGCGCTTCCCAGCTGGAGAGCTAACAGCTTGTAAATGTGCTACTGCTTAGAAAACAGGCCACCACTGAGAGACAGCAGAGATGGCCGGTAACCTAGGCAACAAGCAGTTGGGTATACCATTAAAAATAGTTCTGTCCTTGGGAGCAGAGAGGATTTTTAAAAAGCCTAATATTGCAATCAAATCTCTTAGAAGATAAGACAACCCCTTTGATGCTGACATTGTCTTGGTCATGTCATCTTGAAGAAAGCTGCTGGTTTATATTCACTGTTACTGAATTGCATCAGATCTGCAGTTTATTATGCAATTTTTTTTGCATCTTAGTGGGTGTGAAGATAAATTATCAGTCCTATCATGGTGTCCTCCTAAGCTGGGCATTGCAATTTTGTACCAAAGCCGAGTGATGTATCCTCGCTTCATATCTGAGGACAGCAGTGAAATGCTTTCCATCACAAGCGTGTATTGTAACCAAAGGATATTTCAGAAGCAACCCTGGAGATCCAGTGATCTGAATAAATGGGAACTGAGTCTGGCAGCAGGTTGTGTTTAGGAGATGGGTGCAGAGAATGATGAAAGCCAATCTGCGGTCTGCCTCCCATTGAAGCCTCCTCTGCTCAGTGGAGCTTAGGATCATTCTGTCCTCCTTGTAATGGAAATCATGTCTCTCTGTAAGGATTTCACACTGAACATGTGTATATGAATGAAGGTGCCGGCCCCGGGCCATACGGGCGCTGCACACCTGTGCTAAGGAGACGCTGGGTGTCATGGGACTTCAGGCGGGAGGACAGTTACTGGTTTCTTCAGGCCGGTGTCCGTCACCCCTCTTGCTGTAGTAACCCATGCAACATCAGAGCTCACTTAGCCAACCAGAAAGTTCACTTCGAACCGATATGACAGACATGGCCTTCCTTTACTTCCTTCCTCTCAGTGTGAGGTGCTACCTCTCGACCTGTCCCTTCTGTTATCTTGAATCTCGCCCTCAAGCTTCGGAGTCTGTGTCTCCTTGCTCCTGACTCTGTTCATCTTTGTCCTCTTCTGGGTCTCAGCGTCTGGGTCTCTAGCTGGATGACTCTCTTAACCCCCGGGGTGAGCCGTAGGCTCCAAACCTCTCGAGGATACTTCAGATGTCCCTTACTAGCCCTAACACCGAGGCCACATCTTCTCACACTTGAACCATATTCTAGACTGCTCCTCTCGAGACCTCACAACCACCCTCTTTCCCACATTTGTCACTACCTCTAATAATAATAATCCCAATCACTGGAAGCCTTTGTGGCGGGGGAGACACCTCTGTGACTAGTTGTGAATCCTTTGTGGTGGGGGAGACACCTCTGTGACCAGTTGTGAATCCTTTGTAGTGGGGGAGACATCTCTGTGACTAGTTGTGAATCCTTTGTGGTGGGGGAGTCACCTCTGTGACTAGTTGTGAATCGTTTGTGGTGGGGGAGTCACCTCTGTGACTAGTTGTGAATCCTTTGTGGCAGCGGAGTCACCTCTGTGACCAGTTGTGAATCCTTTGTGGCGGAGGAGACACCTCTGTGACCAGTTGTGAATCCTTTGTGGTGGGGGAGTCACCTCTGTGACTAGTTGTGAAGCCTGTGTGGCGGGGGAGTCACCTCTTTGACCAGTAGTGAATCCTTTGTGGCGGAGGAGACACCTCTGTGACTAGTTGTGAATCCTCTGTGACCAGTAGTGAATCCTTTGTGGCGGAGTAGACACCTCTGTGACTAGTTGTGAATCGTTTGTGGTGGGGGAGTCACCTCTATGACTAGTTGTGAATCCTTTGTGGCGGAGAAGACACCTCTGTGACTAGTTGTGAATCCTTTGTGGCGGGGGAGTCACCTCTGTGACTAGTTGTGAAACCTGGATGCCGGTTATGTGGCGTTGCTCGGTTTGAGTAGCCATCTGGCCTCTCGTCACATACCTTGCTCAGACTGGTGACTGATTGCTCGTGGGCTACATGTGATCAGTGTCAGGAAACCCTCCCGCCTGTATCTGACTGATCAGTAACATTGGATGTATATCTGCACAGCACGCCCCGTCCTGACACCTGTAACCTGTGGTACCACAAACGTCTGACGTCTCATGGATGGGTCAGACATGTCCCGGGTGGGAGCCCTGCCTTACAAGCCCTCCGTCTCTAGAGCCGACAGTCCGACGTCCTTCATTCCTAACATTAGACAGTATGAGACTTCCCAGAGGCCGGAGTAAACTAGGTTAATTGCGTAAATTTATCAATGTCTTATTTTAATTTTCACTCGGGCGACCGTGCGGCTAATTGATGACTCCAGGGCCGATTTTCATTTTCCCATTATTTAGAATATAATTTCCAGAACGAAAACCGATCAGTAAAATCTCCAGTCAGCGATTCTTGGTATTAATGAGATAGTGGGGGGCGAGAAACTAATCCCATTCTGGGACTGCCACAAGTCTGCACTTTACAGATTTGGCGTTTTAGGTGAGGATTTCTTTACTGCGTGTTGAAAAGATGTGATTGACAGAAGAGCAGCAGAGGGCAGCTGTGATACCCCAGGTCCTGAGATTGCACAGCATCATTCTACCCCAGTCACATCCACAGCTGCAGGCCCAATTCTCCCAGCTCCACCATCTCCAGATTGCAGGACCTCACGCCACACTGCTGCCCCCTGCTGGCTCAGTCCATGTGGTGGTGCAGTGCATTATGGGAGTTTGCTAATCTCTTAGAAGTTTCTCCTGGACAAAGATTGATCGATCTTGCAGAATTGTTACCATAGCTCTGGATGTGACTGCAGTGAGAGGCGTAATGTAACTCTTGATTTATGCCAGTTAAGCAAAAAACAGGATTTGTAGAGATAGTCTAGATGGAAAATGAAATTTCGGAGTGAAATCATTGGATAACCCTTTATATGTCCTGACTGAGGTCTGAAAAAAATAAGGGTCAAGAGAAGCTCAATAAGGTGATCCCATGACCCAGCAGACATGTGCTCAGCAGACGTAGCTGTGCCACCCAGTAACTGTAGAGAATCAGCAGCTGCCGGTCACACGGGGAATAAAGCAGGAGCCTCGGGAAATATGCCTGACTGCCTGCACTGCCGGAAGTAACTGCTAAAAAGGATGCATGATACCAGAGACCATTCTCGTGGATTATTTTCTACCTGTTTCAAGGTATTCCAACTTCATCATCAGGAAATGTGTTGTTTTCCTGATGAAGAGCTTGATCTACCTTGAAACACAAAAAATAAACTATAAGAATGGTCTTGTGTATCCTGCATCTTTTTTACCGGTTGCTTCCGGCAGTGCAGACAGAAGTCTCAGATATTCCTACAGCTCTCCTGACTGAGGCCTCCCTAAGGGCCATTCAGACGTCTGTGATCGCTCATATACTAATACCTGTCTGAGTGTCATCAGCGGTGTTGATCTGAGTGTCATCAGCGGTGTTGATCTGAGTGTCATCAGCGGTGTTGATCTGAGTGTCATCAGCGGTGTTGATCTGAGTGTCATCAGTGGTGTTGATCTGCGTGTCATCAGCGGTGTTGATCTGAGTGTCATCAGTGGTGTTGATCTGCGTGTCATCAGTGGTGTTGATCTGCGTGTCATCAGCGGTGTTGATCTGAGTGTCATCAGAGGTGTTGATCTGCGTATCATCAGCGGTGTTGATCTGCGTGTCATCAGCGGTGTTGATCTGAGTGTCATCAGCGTCTTTGATCTGAGTGTCATCAGCGGTGTTGATCTGCGTATCATCAGCGGTATTGATCTGAGTGTCATCAGCGTCTTTGATCTGAGTGTCATCAGCAGTGTTGATCTGTGTGTCATCAGCGTCTTTGATCTGAGTGTCATCAGCGTCTTTGATCTGAGTGTCATTAGAGTTTTGGTCTGAGTGTCATCAGCGGTGTTGATCTGAGTGTCATCAGCGGTGTTGATCTGAGTGTCATCAGCGGTGTTGATCTGTGTCTCATCAGCGTCTTTGATCTGAGTGTCATCAGCGTCTTTGATCTGAGTGTCATTAGAGTTTTGGTCTGAGTGTCATCAGCGGTGTTGATCTGAGTGTCATCAGCGGTGTTGATCTGAGTGTCATCAGCGGTGTTGATCTGAGTGTCATCAGCGGTGTTGATCTGAGTGTCATCAGCGGTGTTGATCTGAGTGTCATCAGCAGTGTTGATCTGCGTGTCATCAGCGGTGTTGATCTGCGTGTCATCAGCGGTGTTGATTTCCGTATCATCAGCGGTGTTGATCTGCGTGTCATCAGCGGTGTTGATCTGAGTGTCATCAGCGGTGATGATCTGCGTGTCATCAGCGTCTTTGATCTGAGTGTCATCAGCGTCTTTGATCTGAGTGTCATTAGAGTTTTGGTCTGAGTGTCATCAGCGGTGTTGATCTGAGTGTCATCAGCGGTGTTGATCTGCGTGTCATCAGCGTCTTTGATCTGAGTGTCATCAGCGTCTTTGATCTGAGTGTCATTAGAGTTTTGGTCTGAGTGTCATCAGCGGTGTTGATCTGAGTGTCATCAGCGGTGTTGATCTGAGTGTCATCAGCGGTGTTGATCTGAGTGTCATCAGCGGTGTTGATCTGAGTGTCATCAGCGGTGTTGATCTGAGTGTCATAAGCGGTGTTGATCTGAGTGTCATAAGCGGTGTTGATCTGAGTGTCATCAGCAGTGTTGATCTGTGTCTCATCAGCGTCTTTGATCTGAGTGTCATCAGCGTCTTTGATCTGAGTGTCATTAGAGTTTTGGTCTGAGTGTCATCAGCGGTGTTGATCTGAGTGTCATCAGCGGTGTTGATCTGAGTGTCATCAGCGGTGTTGATCTGAGTGTCATCAGCGGTGTTGATCTGAGTGTCATCAGCGGTGTTGATCTGAGTGTCATCAGCAGTGTTGATCTGCGTGTCATCAGCGGTGTTGATCTGAGTGTCATCAGCGGTGTTGATATGAGTGTCATCAGCGTCTTTGAGTGTCATCAGCGTCTTTGATCTGAGTGTCATCACCGTCTTTGATCTGAGTGTCATCACCGTCTTTGATCTGAGTGTCATCAGCGTCTTTTATTTGAGTGTCATCAGAGTTTGGTCTGAGTTTCATCAATGTCTTGGATGGGGGAGGGTGGGGGATATAACGTTTCTCCAGCTTCTCCATAGAAACAGTCAAAACTGAAAAACAGATAACACACGGGGGCTTCTGAGTGCTGTCCATTATGACCCAAAAACACATATTGGAGGAATTTGTTCCAGCACTCAGATTATTATTTACAAGTCTCTGTGCTTATGTGCGGACCACTCAGTCCAAGGCAAACATTAGACACTCAAACCCCCCCAAAAACTATCATAGGTGCAAGTGCAAGTATGGAGCGTGATGTATGGACTCTCCAGGAGTCTCCTGACCCAAGCGTAGCCTAATGAGCATGCACTAAAGAGTGAATCCAGCCATAGCATGAGCAGAGAGCTGTTGCAGGTAAAGTCACCACTCTGAGCGAATCTCCCTGGGATAACAGCTGATAATAGCGAGACCCTCAAAATCACTGAAAGACCACTCAATGAAAATAGAATGATTTCCTAAACCAGGGTGGGTCAATCTTGAAAGGGTACAGGTAAGTGTCATCGGTCCTGGATTAATGGCGCGCACGCCTCGTCCCTCCTCAATGGTCATGATTACATATTCGCTGTCTGCTAATAGCACCCGGGGGACGTCGCATTAATCTCCGTCACGACCCTTATTTGCATTATCTGAGATTAATAAGTAACCCCCTGCGTGCAGAGATTTTGCAGGCGTGAAGTCTTTGAACTCGGCGTACGGTTACACAGCCGTTGGAAGTGTTACAAGGTGACGTTTCCTTTGTTGCCATCAAAAGCTCTTGTATCATGCATGAATCGATTTTTATGGGGTCTACAAACAATGTGACAAGTTTAATGAGCTGGCGGCTTTGAAGTATCGCACAAAACACAGTCCTATTCATTATATCAGCGAGATGAAAATATGAATCCGAGCGCGGAGCTATAAATACAGCGGAGCGGCAGACAAACAGGACGATGCCTCTCCATGGAGGGATATTATTGTAGTAAACAAATAATGTGGATTCTCCAATATTACCTCTCAGGATCTGGCATATCCAGATTGCCTTCCGCTGCTTTCCTGCTGGCTCTCAGGATCAGGCTGATCAGTGCTGCACTTTTCAGCTTTCTCATTATCACACAGGAGCCAGCATAATGCTGCTGCCCCCTGTTGGCTTCCTATTATCTCGCCGGACCTTACATATCTCGGCTTCTCACTAGTGCCCTTTCACCCTGCATTCTTCTCTTCAACAAAACGCAGTAGACTGGTGTATAGGTCCAATAATTGTGCATCGGTGATTTCATCTGTACCATTATAGTCAATGGCTGCATCGCCGCATTTGTCCAAATTGTGTATTGCGGGGATTTCGGACATAAGCCCCGACGAGACCCACAAACGTGGAGAAGAACGCAGTGTGAAAAGTGCAATACTAGTTTCCTGGTCACTTCCAGAAGCAATTTGCAGGACACCAAATTCCAAATAAACCATCATAGAATAAAAGGCTTCATAAGCCATATCTGGTCACAATACCAATACACTGCAGGATGTAGCAGGGCCCAGTGATGAAAAATGGAGGTAGCGGAAGTGCTAAATGTGACAACATGGACTCTGAGTGCCTAGCATGGGTTAACTTTCTTAACATTCAGCCAGACATGAAGACAGTTTGTTTATAGATGGGGGATAATCCCTCATTGTTCTACAAGACTCTTGGGAGTTTAGTATTGAAGTTTTTGTTGACTCATGTAATTGGCTTGGCTAATGAAGGCCAGACACCCAGATAACTCAATTATGCGAACTTCCCATTGTATTACTAAGTGAATTGCTAGATGTGATGTAACTTACCTGTCTCACCTTTGACTCTGGATATTTGAATATAGCTTGAAATTCATCCAATAAGAGAAGCAACCTTGTACAACCAATCCGATAAGGGCACAGGATATCCTAAGGGAAGGTTATGGCTATAAAAGGGGACTTCTTGGAGTCACCAGGGTTGATGGATGTTGCATGATCCAGTCTAAGCTCTTAGGAACTGGCTAGGGGATCAGAACCAGGATGCCTTGTGGACTCGATCTAAGGACTTTGGCTCCGACTAGAGGATCACTTGGCTACACGGCTTCAATCTAGGGACTTCGATTCCGATTGAAGACCATAACCACAGTCTAGGGATTTCGACTCCGGCTGCCAGGATTATATTATATCATCATACCAGAGACTGCTTAAAGAAGAAACCCAGGTTGGGACAATTTGGTCACCTGGCTACAGACTTTGCAGACCTCAGCCTGCTTCCTAAATCTGGCATTATTCCATTCTCGGTGGGTGCCCGCCGAATGCGGGGTGCTGCTGGATTGGAGTAAGTAGCCCTGGAAGCTCAGAGGCACGGACATTCTAATCCCTGGTGAGCCAGCGGAAGGGTGAGACTCTGTTGCCTGTTACATTTGTGTTTTGCTGGTTATGTGTTATGTGCCGTTAATTGTTTGGGGATCCAATAAAGTCTTAATATTGTTATTCCCTCACCCTGTGTTGTCTGAGTAGTGTTCTGCCCACGGTTACGGAGGTCGGGCGTTCAGTTGGGATGACCCCTGGGCCACGCTGTCTTTCTAAAGGCGGCCGGGCCAGCGGTCGAGAACACCCACTGACCCCCCGTGTGTCCACATTAAATACTGGTGAACACGCACTCACACACCCATCATCCATGAGGGAATGCATGCTCAGTATTATGCGAGAGGCTGCTGATAAATCTTTGGCTTTGTGATCTTCTTTTGTTTCTATGGTAACGAATGTTACATCACATGAAAGCCTTATGTATCTAATATATGTTTTCAAAATGTTGTGTTTGTTGCTTATGGCAACAGTGTTCTCCGCACGCGGGAAAACAAAATGGTCTAATGCGGTATTCACAGCACCTGAGAGCAGAGGAGGGATAAAATTCTTGTTTCTGCAAGGAAAGGATATTCATGGTGATATGTCGCAGACATTGGGGGATCAGTGCCCTTCATATTCCACAGTTAAGAACTGGGTTGCCAAATGTAAAACGGGCCACTTCAGCCGCAATGATGAGGAACGTTCTGGATGACCGAGAGTGGTTGTTATTCTGGAGATCGTCGATGCTGTGCACAACCTCATACTGGAGAATCCACCAATTTCAGCTAAGGCAATAGCAGACATCATGGGGATTTCCTGTGAATGTGTTTGTGTCATTATCCATGAACATTTGGACATGAGGAAGCTATCTGCAAAGTGGATCCCCAAATGTCTGACAACAGAGCAGAGAAGCATGCGAGTGAAAACTTCCCGGTCCATTTGTCAGCGTTTCCGGACTGATAAGAACTTCCTGGATCGACTGATCACTATGGATGAGACCTGGATTTACTTGTATGACCCTGAAATAAGGAGCAGTCCAAAGAGTGGAGGCACAGTGGTTCTCCTCATCCAAAAAAGTTCAGGGTGCAAAAATCAGCCACTAAGGTGATGGCATCTGTGTTCTGGGATAAGGAGGGCGTGCTGCTAGTGGACTACCTTCAAAAGGGTTCCACCATCAATGCAAGGTATTATTACACTGAACGTTTGGACCAAATGAAGGCAGCTCTGAAGGTCAAAAGGTGCGGCAAGATGTCCAAAGGAATCTTGTTCCTGCAAGACAACGCCTCCGCTCACACTGCACAAGCGACCTCGGCAAAACTGGAGAGCTGGGCTTCCAGCTGGTTTACCACCCACCTTATTCACCAGATCTAGCTCCCTCCGACTATCATCTGTTTCCAAACCTAAAGAAACACCTCAAGGGTACCAAATGTCACACCATTTCTGATGCCATGGTTGCTACAGATGTCTGGTTTGAGGCACAACCGAAATCCTTCTTTTTCCTAGGCTTACAGAACTTGGAATACAGATGTAAGGAGTGTGTTGTCATCAGTGAAGAGTATGTGGAATACATGGAAAGTTTCATCTGATCTCGTTTCTTTCTGGGTAAAGCCAAAGACTTATCAGCAGCCCCTCGTAGATGCACACAGATAAGGCTTGAATAGTGCACCTTGCTGGCGTATAACAGCTGCCCTCTACTACTTCCCTGTTAACTCTTAGGGCCTGCTGGTCTTTATTGCCTTTCTGTTCTCTCAGGACCTGGCATATCACTGCTGTCTCTGCTGATTTCCTGTGATCTCTCAGGACCTGGCATATCACTGCTGTCTCTGCTGCTTTGTTGTTCTCTCTCAGGACCTAGCATATCACTGCTGTCTCTGCTGATTTGCTGTTACCTCTCAGGACCAAGGCATATCACTGCTGTCTCTGTTGATTTGTGTTCTCTCTCTGGACCTGGCATTATCACTGCTGTCTCTGCTGATTTCCTGTTATTTCTCAGGACCTGGCATATCACTGCTGTCTCTGCTGATTTCTTCTTCTCTCTCAGGACCTGGCATATCACTGCTATCTCTGCTGATTTTGTCTTCTCTCTCAGTACATGGCATATGACTGCTGTCTCTGCTGATTTCTTGTTCTCTCTCAGGACCTGGCATATCACTGCTGTCCCTGCTGATTTATTGTTCTCTCTCAGGACCTGGCATATCACTGCTGTCTCTGCTGATTTATTGTTCTCTCTCAGGACCTGGCATATCACTGCTGTCCCTGCTGATTTATTGTTCTCTCTCAGGACCTGGCATATCACTGCTGTCTCTGCTGATTTCCTGTTCTCTCTCAGGACCTGGCATATCACTGCTGTCTCTGCTGATTTCTTGTTCTCTCTCAGGACCTGGCATATCACTGCTGTCCCTGCTGATTTCTTGTTCTCTCTCAGGACCTGGCATATCATTGCTGTCTCTGCTGATTTCTTGTTCTCTCTCAGGACCTGGCATATCACTGCTGTCCCTGCTGATTTCTTGTTCTCTCTCAGGACCTGGCATATCACTGCTGTCTCTGCTGATTTCTCGTTCTCTCTCAGGACCTGGCATATCACTTCTGTCTCTGCTGTTTTGTTATTCTCTCAGGACCTGGCATATCACTGCTGTCTTTGCTGATTTACTGTTATCTCTCAGGACCTGGCATATCACTGCTATCTCTGCTGATTTGTTGTTCTCTCTCAGGACCTGGCATATCACTGCTGTCTGTGCTGTTTTGTTGTTCTCTCAGGACCTGGCATATCACTGCTGTCTCCGCTGTTTTGCTGTTCTCTCAGGACCTGGCATATCACTGCTGTCTCTGCTCTTTTGTTGTTATCAAGCAGGGCCTGGCATATTACTGCTGTCTCTGCTTTTTTCTTGTTATCGTTCAGGACCTGGCATATCACTGCTGTCTCAGCTTTTTTCTTGTTATCTCTCAGGACCTGGCATATCATTGCTGTCCCTGCTGTTTTGTTGTTCTCTCTCAGGACCTAGCATATCACTGCTGTTCCTGCTGTTTTGTTGTTCTCTCTCAGGACCTGGCATATCACTGCTGTCTCTGCTTATTTCTTGTTCTCTCTCAGGACCTGGCATATCTCTACTGTCTCTGCTGATTTCTTGTTCTCTCTCAGGACCTGGCATATCACTGCTGTCTCTGCTGATTTCCTGTTCTCTCTCAGGACCTGGCATATCACTGCTGTCCCTGCTGATTTCTTGTTGTCTCTCAGGACCTGGCATATCATTGCTGTCTCTGCTGATTTCTTGTTCTCCCTCAGGACCTGGCATATCACTGCTGTCCCTGCTGATTTCTTGTTCTCTCTCAGGACCTGGCATATCACTGCTGTCTCTGCTGTTTTGTTGTTCTCTCAGGACCTGGCATATCACTGCTGTCTTTACTGATTTACTGTTATCTCTCAGGACCTGGCATATCACTGCTGTCCCTGCTGATTTGTTCTTCTCTCTCAGGACCTGGCATATCACTGCTGTCTCTGCTGATTTCTTGTTCTCTCTCAGGACCTGGCATATCACTGCTGTCCCTGCTGATTTCTTGTTCTCTCTCAGGACCTGGCATATCATTGCTGTCTCTGCTGATTTCTTGTTCTCTCTTAGGACCTGGCATATCACTGCTGTCCCTGCTGATTTCTTGTTCTCTCTCAGGACCTGGCATATCACTGCTGTCTCTGCTGATTTCTCGCTATCTCTCAGGACCTGGCATATCTCTGCTGTCTCTGCTGTTTTGTTGTTCTCTCAGGACCTGGCATATCACTGCTGTCTTTGCTGATTTACTGTTATCTCTCAGGACCTGGCATATCACTGCTGTCCCTGCTGATTTGTTCTTCTCTCTCAGGACCTGGCATATCACTGCTGTCGCTGCTGTTTTGTTGTTCTCTCAGGACCTGGCATATCACTGCTGTCTCTGCTCTTTTGTTGTTATCAAGCAGGGCCTGGCATATTACTGCTGTCTCTGCTTTTTTCTTGTTATCGTTCAGGACCTGGCATATCACTGCTGTCTAAGCTTTTTTTCTTGTTATCTCTCAGGACCTGGCATATCACTGCTGTCTCTGCTGTTTTTTGTTCTCTCTCAGGACCTGGCATATCACTGCTGTCCCTGCTGTTTTGTTTTTCTCTCTCAGGACCTGGCATATCTCTGCTGTCTCTGCTGTTTTGTTGTTCTCTCTCAGGACCTGGCATATCACTGCTGTTCCTGCTGTTTTGTTGTTCTCTCTCAGGACCTGGCATATCACTGCTATCTCTGCTGATTTCTTCTTCTCTCTCAGGACCTGGCATATCACTGCTGTCTCTGCTGATTTCTTCTTCTCTCTCAGGACCTGGCATATCACTGCTATCTCTGCTGATTTCTTCTTCTCTCTCAGTACATGGCATATGACTGCTGTCTCTGCTGATTTCTTGTTCTCTCTCAGGACCTGGCATATCACTGCTGTCCCTGCTGATTTCTTGTTCTCTCTCAGGACCTGGCATATCACTGCTGTCTCTACTGATTTCCTGTTCTCTCTCAGGACCTGGCATATCATTGCTGTCTCTGCTGTTTTGTTGTTCTCTCTCAGGACCTGGCATATCACTGCTGTCTCTGCTGATTTCTTCTTCTCTCTCAGTACATGGCATATCACTGCTGTCTCTGCTGTTTTGTTGTATTCTCTCAGGACCTGGCATATCACTGCTGTCTCTGCTGTTTTGTTGTTATCTCTCAGGACCTGGCATATCACTGCTGTCTCTGCTGATTTCTTCTTCTCTCTCAGGACCTGGCATATCACTGCTATCTCTGCTGATTTCTTCTTCTCTCTCAGTACATGGCATATGACTGCTGTCTCTGCTGATTTCTTGTTCTCTCTCAGGACCTGGCATATCACTGCTGTCTCTGCTGTTTTGTTGTTCTCTCAGGACCTGGCATATTACTGCTGTCTTTGCTGATTTACTGTTATCTCTCAGGACCTGGCATATCACTGCTGTCTCTGCTGTTTTGTTGTATTCTCTCAGGACCTGGCATATCACTGCTGTCTCTGCTGTTTTGTTGTTCTCTCTCAGGACCTGGCATATCACTGCTATCTCTGCTGATTTTGTCTTCTCTCTCAGTACATGGCATATGACTGCTGTCTCTGCTGATTTCTTGTTCTCTCTCAGGACCTGGCATATCACTGCTGTCCCTGCTGATTTATTGTTCTCTCTCAGGACCTGGCATATCACTGCTGTCTCTGCTGATTTCCTGTTCTCTCTCAGGACCTGGCATATCACTGCTGTCTCTGCTGATTTCTTGTTCTATCTCAGGACCTGGCATATCACTGCTGTCCCTGCTGATTTCTTGTTCTCTCTCAGGACCTGGCATATCATTGCTGTCTCTGCTGATTTCTTGTTCTCTCTCAGGACCTGGCATATCACTGCTGTCCCTGCTGATTTCTTGTTCTCTCTCAGGACCTGGCATATCACTGCTGTCTCTGCTGATTTCTCTCTATCTCTCAGGACCTGGCATATCTCTGCTGTCTCTGCTGATTTCTCGTTCTCTCTCAGGACCTGGCATATCACTTCTGTCTCTGCTGTTTTGTTATTCTCTCAGGACCTGGCATATCACTTCTGTCTCTGCTGTTTTGTTATTCTCTCAGGACCTGGCATATCACTGCTGTCTTTGCTGATTTACTGTTATCTCTCAGGACCTGGCATATCACTGCTGTCCCTGCTGATTTGTTGTTCTCTCTCAGGACCTGGCATATCACTGCTATCTCTGCTGTTTTGTTGTTCTCTCTCAGGACCTGGCATATCACTGCTGTCTGTGCTGTTTTGTTGTTCTCTCAGGACCTGGCATATCACTGCTGTCTCCGCTGTTTTACTGTTCTCTCAGGACCTGGCATATCACTGCTGTCTCTGCTCTTTTGTTGTTATCAAGCAGGGCCTGGCATATTACTGCTGTCTCTGCTTTTTTCTTGTTATCGTTCAGGACCTGGCATATCACTGCTGTCTCAGCTTTTTTCTTGTTATCTCTCAGGACCTGGCATATCATTGCTGTCCCTGCTGTTTTGTTGTTCTCTCTCAGGACCTAGCATATCACTGCTGTTCCTGCTGTTTTGTTGTTCTCTCTCAGGACCTGGCATATCACTGCTGTCTCTGCTGATTTCTTGTTCTCTCTCAGGACCTGGCATATCTCTACTGTCTCTGCTGATTTCTTGTTCTCTCTCAGGACCTGGCATATCACTGCTGTCTCTGCTGATTTCTTGTTCTCTCTCAGGACCTGGCATATCTCTACTGTCTCTGCTGATTTCTTGTTCTCTCTCAGGACCTGGCATATCACTGCTGTCTCTGCTGTTTTGTTGTTCTCTCTCAGGACCTGGCATATCACTGCTGTCCCTGCTGATTTCTTGTTCTCTCTCAGGACCTGGCATATCACTGCTGTCCCTGCTGATTTCTTGTTGTCTCTCAGGACCTGGCATATCATTGCTGTCTCTGCTGATTTCTTGTTCTCCCTCAGGACCTGGCATATCACTGCTGTCCCTGCTGATTTCTTGTTCTCTCTCAGGACCTGGCATATCACTGCTGTCTCTGCTGTTTTGTTGTTCTCTCAGGACCTGGCATATCACTGCTGTCTTTACTGATTTACTGTTATCTCTCAGGACCTGGCATATCACTGCTGTCCCTGCTGATTTGTTCTTCTCTCTCAGGACCTGGCATATCACTGCTGTCTCTGCTGATTTCTTGTTCTCTCTCAGGACCTGGCATATCACTGCTGTCCCTGCTGATTTCTTGTTCTCTCTCAGGACCTGGCATATCATTGCTGTCTCTGCTGATTTCTTGTTCTCTCTTAGGACCTGGCATATCACTGCTGTCCCTGCTGATTTCTTGTTCTCTCTCAGGACCTGGCATATCACTGCTGTCTCTGCTGATTTCTCGCTATCTCTCAGGACCTGGCATATCTCTGCTGTCTCTGCTGTTTTGTTGTTCTCTCAGGACCTGGCATATCACTGCTGTCTTTGCTGATTTACTGTTATCTCTCAGGACCTGGCATATCACTGCTGTCCCTGCTGATTTGTTCTTCTCTCTCAGGACCTGGCATATCACTGCTGTCGCTGCTGTTTTGTTGTTCTCTCAGGACCTGGCATATCACTGCTGTCTCTGCTCTTTTGTTGTTATCAAGCAGGGCCTGGCATATTACTGCTGTCTCTGCTTTTTTCTTGTTATCGTTCAGGACCTGGCATATCACTGCTGTCTCAGCTTTTTTTCTTGTTATCTCTCAGGACCTGGCATATCACTGCTGTCTCTGCTATTTTTTGTTCTCTCTCAGGACCTGGCATATCACTGCTGTCCCTGCTGTTTTGTTTTTCTCTCTCAGGACCTGGCATATCTCTGCTGTCTCTGCTGTTTTGTTGTTCTCTCTCAGGACCTGGCATATCACTGCTGTTCCTGCTGTTTTGTTGTTCTCTCTCAGGACCTGGCATATCACTGCTATCTCTGCTGATTTCTTCTTCTCTCTCAGGACCTGGCATATCACTGCTGTCTCTGCTGATTTCTTCTTCTCTCTCAGGACCTGGCATATCACTGCTATCTCTGCTGATTTCTTCTTCTCTCTCAGTACATGGCATATGACTGCTGTCTCTGCTGATTTCTTGTTCTCTCTCAGGACCTGGCATATCTCTACTTTCTCTGCTGATTTCTTGTTCTCTCTCAGGACCTGGCATACCACTGCTGTCCCTGCTGATTTCTTGTTCTCTCTCAGGACCTGGCATATCACTGCTGTCTCTACTGATTTCCTGTTCTCTCTCAGGACCTGGCATATCATTGCTGTCTCTGCTGTTTTGTTGTTATCTCTCAGGACCTGGCATATCACTGCTGTCTCTGCTGATTTCTTCTTCTCTCTCAGTACATGGCATATGACTGCTGTCTCTGCTGATTTCTTGTTCTCTCTCAGGACCTGGCATATCACTGCTGTCTCTGCTGATTTCTTCTTCTCTCTCAGTACATGGCATATCACTGCTGTCTCTGCTGTTTTGTTGTATTCTCTCAGGACCTGGCATATCACTGCTGTCTCTGCTGTTTTGTTGTTATCTCTCAGGACCTGGCATATCACTGCTGTCTCTGCTGATTTCTTCTTCTCTCTCAGGACCTGGCATATCACTGCTATCTCTGCTGATTTCTTCTTCTCTCTCAGTACATGGCATATGACTGCTGTCTCTGCTGATTTCTTGTTCTCTCTCAGGACCTGGCATATCACTGCTGTCTCTGCTGTTTTGTTGTTCTCTCAGGACCTGGCATATTACTGCTGTCTTTGCTGATTTACTGTTATCTCTCAGGACCTGGCATATCACTGCTGTCTCTGCTGTTTTGTTGTATTCTCTCAGGACCTGGCATATCACTGCTGTCTCTGCTGTTTTGTTGTTCTCTCTCAGGACCTGGCATATCATTGCTGTCTCTGCTGTTTTTTTGTTCTCTCTCAGGACCTGGCATATCACTGCTGTCCCTGCTGTTTTGTTTTTCTCTCTCATGACCTGGCATATCACTGCTGTCTCTGCTGTTTTGTTGTTCTCTCTCAGGACCTGGCATATTACTGCTGTCTGTGCTGATTTCTTGTTATCTATCAGAACCTGGCATATCACTGCTGTCTCTGCTGTTTTGTTCTTCTCTCTCAGGACCTGGCATATCACTGCTGTCTCTGCTGATTTCTTGTTATCTATCAGAACCTGGCATATCACTGCTGTCTCTGCTGTTTTGTTCTTCTCTCTCAGGACCTGGCATATCACTGCTGTCTCTGCTGATTTCTTGTTATCTATCAGAACCTGGCATATCACTGCTGTCTCTGCTGTTTTGTTTTTCTCTCTCAGGACCTGGCATATCACTGCTGTCTCTGCTGTTTTGTTGTTCTCTCTCAGGACCTGGCATATCACTGCTGTCTCTGCTGTTTTGTTGTTCTCTCTCAGGACCTGGCATATCACTGCTGTCTCTGCTGTTTTGTTGTTCTCTCTCAGGACCTGGCATATCACTGCTGTTTTGTTGTTCTCTCTCAGGACCTGGCATATCACTGCTGTCTCTGCTGTTTTGTTGTTCTCTCTCAGGACCTGGCATATTACTGCTGTCTCTGCTGTTTTGTTGTTATCTCTCAGGACCTGGCATATCACTGCTGTCTGTGCTGTTTGGTTGTATTCTCTCAGGACCTGGCATATCACTGCTGTCTCTGCTGATTTCTTCTTCTCTCTCAGGACCTGGCATATCACTGCTATCTCTGCTGATTTCTTCTTCTCTCTCAGTACATGGCATATGACTGCTGTCTCTGCTGATTTCTTGTTCTCTCTCAGGACCTGGCATATCACTGCTGTCTCTGCTGTTTTGTTGTTCTCTCAGGACCTGGCATATTACTGCTGTCTTTGCTGATTTACTGTTATCTCTCAGGACCTGGCATATCACTGCTGTCTCTGCTGTTTTGTTGTATTCTCTCAGGACCTGGCATATCACTGCTGTCTCTGCTGTTTTGTTGTTCTCTCTCAGGACCTGGCATATCATTGCTGTCTCTGCTGTTTTTTTGTTCTCTCTCAGGACCTGGCATATCACTGCTGTCCCTGCTGTTTTGTTTTTCTCTCTCATGACCTGGCATATCACTGCTGTCTCTGCTGTTTTGTTGTTCTCTCTCAGGACCTGGCATATTACTGCTGTCTCTGCTGTTTTGTTGTTATCTCTCAGGACCTGGCATATCACTGCTGTCTGTGCTGTTTGGTTGTATTCTCTCAGGACCTGGCATATAACTGCTGTCTGTGCTGATTTCTTGTTATCTATCAGAACCTGGCATATCACTGCTGTCTCTGCTGTTTTGTTCTTCTCTCTCAGGACCTGGCATATCACTGCTGTCTCTGCTGATTTCTTGTTATCTATCAGAACCTGGCATATCACTGCTGTCTCTGCTGTTTTGTTTTTCTCTCTCAGGACCTGGCATATCACTGCTGTCTCTGCTGTTTTGTTGTTCTCTCTCAGGACCTGGCATATCACTGCTGTCTCTGCTGTTTTGTTGTTCTCTCTCAGGACCTGGCATATCACTGCTGTCTCTGCTGTTTTGTTGTTCTCTCTCAGGACCTGGCATATCACTGCTGTTTTGTTGTTCTCTCTCAGGACCTGGCATATCACTGCTGTCTCTGCTGTTTTGTTGTTCTCTCTCAGGACCTGGCATATCACTGCTGTCTCTGCTGTTTTGTTGTTCTCTCTCAGGACCTGGCATATCACTGCTGTCTCTGCTGTTTTGTTATTCTCTCTCAGGACCTGGCATATCACTGCTGTCTCTGCTGATTTCTTCTTCTCTCTCAGGACCTGGCATATCACTGCTGTCTCTGCTGTTTTGTTGTTATCTCAGGACCTAGCATATCACTGCTGTCTCTGCTGTTTTGTTGTTCTCTCTCAGGACCTGGCATATCACTGCTGTTTTGTTGTTATCTCTCAGGACTCAGCATATCACTGCTGTCCCTCATGGTTATTGATGGTACAATGTGTTCTGCAATGTGGGATAAGTAAAGTTTACTTTGGAAAGCTTTGGGGTTTTTTTTGTGATCGAGACACAGAATTCTTATTCTACGATGTGTTATTATAAAGGGACAGGTTCATTTAATGCAAAAGCCTTAATGAGCAAAATCATTCCCAGACTCCATTGTCCGTGTATTTGATGGTGTGACCTCTATCACTGGATTGTAACTCTTCACACTGGCTTGTGGGTTACTAGAGGACAAGGCCGGGTTCTCTGATCACCCCACAGTCTGCACAGTACCGACACTGTGTAAAAGGTGAGTCCTGCAGCTGAGACAAAGCTCGTGTCAACAGCATTGTGCAATGGGAGATACAATGTCCAATATTGCTTTACGCCTGATTAAAGGTTGAACCTAGAAGCCTGGAAAATGGCAATCTGACCTCTCACGTATGGGATGAAGCTGTACAGCGCTGCTGCTGTCAGATGTAGCAGAGGTGAATGTTATTTTGTGGCTTTGGGGCTGCATAGTAACCCTACGGTCCTGTAACTCAGTATATACCGTTAGTCTGATGAATCTGATTTGTACATTGGTAATCTCATAAATCTGTTTTCTTGTTATCACATGATGGAGGCGAGCCGTGCCTTGTGCACACCTCAGTTATTTCAGGAAAGGGGTGCAGTTTGGGATTAGCGGGTCTGAGACATAACTCTGGCCACGACTAAGGCTACTTTCACACTTGCGTTGAACGGTATCCGTTGCATTGCGTTGTGTAACGGATGCAACGGATGTGTTGCATATAGTGACACAACGGATGCAACGGATGCTGCAAAACAGCGCAATTCGTTTTGATTTTTTTTTTTTTTTTTTTCCCGGTTTTACCAGCGGCAGACTATAGTGAACGATCAGCTGATCGTTCCCTGCAGCCGGCCGCTGGGTGATCAGCTGATTGCTCCCAGTAGCCGGCCGCCGGGTGATCAGCTGATCGCTCCCGCCCGCCGGGTGATCAGCTGATCGCTCCCGGCTGCCGGGTGATCAGCTGATCGCTCCCTGCAGCCGGCTGCCGGGTGATCAGCTGATCGCTCCCGGCCGCCGGGTGATCAGCTGATCGCTCCCTGCAGCCGGCCGCCGGGTGATCAGCTGATCGCTGTCACTTGCCGGCGCCCGGGCATGCCGGCGGGCGGGCGCTCAGCTGAGCGCTGTGACTTGCCGGCGGCCGGGCATGCTGGTGGCCGGTCATTCAGCTGAGCGCTGTCGCTTGCCGACGGCCGGGCGCTCAGCTGAACGTTCGGCCACCGCGAGCCAAAATAAAGTTTGATTTAAAAAAAAAAAAAAAAAAAAAAAAAAGAGCATGCGCAGTGAAATCCAGAGGATTCCGCTGCTCAAAATAACGTTACATGCTGCGTTCCTCCCGCTGGGCGGAAGCAACGGAGCGTCGCCCAGCGGAAGCAACGCAGCTCCTTTTGGTACAATCCGTCAACCATACAAGTCTATGGGAAACAGCGGAATCCGTTAACGGATTCCGCTGTTTCCCAAAAGGGCGGATTGTAACGGAAGGAAAATAACGCAAGTGTGAAAGTACCCGGCATCTTTCCATTTTTATCAGATGTGTTCTCTCCATATTTCTCATGGTCAGCCCATGTATCTGTAGCACCCACGGGACAGGGGTTAAAATACTCGTCACCGGGTCGGTGATGTCGGGTCTGGGATGTCACGGATGGCCTTGCCCGGCTTCGTGGCCCTGAAATGTACACCAAAAGGGGATGAAGGATGTTGGAGTAGTAGTTGTCTCGTGATGCCACACGGTAAGCGGCCAGGGATCAGCCGCCGCTGCGGTCACTGTCCTCTGGGGCGGGTGGTGTTGCAGCTAGGATAGTTCAGCATCCCGCAGGTGAAGCTAGGCCCCAGGGAGGATGATGGAGGTAGTAGTGACCGTTGGCGCCGAAGCGCAGGGCGACAGCGACGGCAATGAAGGAGTGACACAGTAGTTGCGGTTCCAGGTCTTTACTCACTGTCCGTGGGCTGCCCGGAGGTGCCGGTCTCCGCCGTGATAGGCTTCAGCCGATCCCAGATTGGTCTAAAGTCAGAATCGGTACGGTAGTCTGTGGGCCCTTCCTTCTTGCACTTTTTAGTGTGGATCCCCGTGACCTGAAGTGCTTTGGTATTAAAGTTCCTGTCCCGTGTGCAGGCAGCGCGATTCCTCTTGGGGCCCGCCTGACCCTGATCACGACTCCGGGCTCTATGTTGCTACTGTGCTCCAGGATCCTGTGGTGGCCTGAGGGACAAGAAATTCCCCTGTCCGGCATATTCTGGTGGCGCAACTTGAAGTATGCACCACCCTATGGCTCTGCACCCTGAACGGCGCTGGTTCCAAGGGAGCAATTAAGCTCTCCCCTCAGCAACCGTGTTTCTCCTACGTCCCACAGGAGCTACCAGTAAGGCTAGGTTCACATTTCCGTTGTTTATTATCAGTCACAATCCGCCGCTCTGATAAACAACGCAATCCGTTTGGCGGATTCCGTTGTTTCCTATGGATTTGTATGAGCGGCGGATTGTGACTGATGCCCTTGCGTTGTATCCGCCGCCCGACTGATCAGTCGTGGAACGACTAACCGTCGGGCGGCAGGAATGCAGCTTGTAACGTTTTTTGAGCAGCGGAATCCTTTTGATTTCGCTGCGCATGCTCTCTCTCGGGCGGCTGAACGATCAGCTGATCGCCCGGCCGCAGGCTTCTGTGAGCGATCAGCTGATCTCTCGGCCGCCGGCTTTTGAGAGTGATCAGTCGCTCTCAAAAGCCGGTGGCCGGGAGATCAGCTGATCGCTCTCAAAAGCCAGCGGCCGAGAGATCAGCTGATCGCTCACAATAGCCGACCGATCAGCTGATCGTTCACAGAAGCCGGCCGCCGGCTTTTGAGAGCGATCAGCTGATCTCCCTATTGTGAACGATCACTCGTTTTACAACGGAATCCACTTTCTTGTGACAATGAATTTCAATTCTTGTCACCCGTTGTACAGCGCATCAGTCACAAGCGTCAAGCAACGCATGTGACTGATGCAAAACAACGGAAATGTGAACCTAGCCTAAGCCAGCTCTTCCACTGTTTGCTTCCCCAAGCTAACTCTCACTTTGTGTGTCTGTGCTCCTAACTTCCCCTGGTGGTCACTCCTCCCCTGAGTACCTGTCGCTAGTGGGTGGCTGCCCAAGTGTTTGGATGGTAACCTTAAGATCCGACCCTATCCCGGTCCCCATTGGGAGAGATACCTGCTGTGTATTTATGGAATTTTTGGATGTGGAACCGGCACCGACCTCCTCAAAACCCGGGATGAGTACCGCACCTTAAGTGAGGTGCAGTACCCTGTGGCGACTGAAGCCTCTGGGGTGCCACATATCCATTATAGTCCAGGTGGCTGTTCACATCTCCATTTTTTGTGGACCAGGAGGCTTCATAAGCATTATCGATGGGAGGAAGGGGCTTCAGCACAAACGCCTCTTCTTCTGCGGAGCGCCATCCTCTATAGCAGGGTGGCACTGCTACAAACCCTTAAATGTAACTGTGTACTTTTCGCCTGAACCACATCCAATCACTAAAATCACAATAATTGAATCATAGAGCTCCTTCTCGGCAGCCAGGTGCTTTTTTGGGAACTGGGTAATTAAATTTGGAGCTTGGTGACCGGCTATTTCTGCTGTATTCACCATGAGCACAACAGAAAGGAAATAATACAATTATACGGCTTTATTGCACAAGAGACCTGCAGAGAGTAGGCGCAGGCCGAAGGGATTTTATTTACTGTCAAGTATTTAGTTTATGCATTACGCACTTCTAAAAGGAATCCCTCATTACTCTTATTGTCCGGCACCTGTGATGACCGCGATGGTTGACATGCAACTGTGACCTCGTCTCCAGGCTCCTCAACCATTAATGGAAATATCAGGGCGGAGGTTGTAGAAATGATGTAATATTACCTGCATATAGTGATAGGAACATCACTATATATTATATACGACTCACAAAAAGTTTGGGATATTTTTTTTTTTGGGTAAAATTTATGTAAAATGTAAAAAGTTCACACTACAGCGATATTTTGTCAGGACGGTGGGCATGTAAGGAGAAGCAGCAATGGTCATTTCCTTGTCTCAAACAATTTATTAAAACAAAAGCCAACAACCGTGGTGGGTATACCCCCAAAATCTCAATAACTTGTCATGTGGCTGTGAGCGTCAATTCCAGCTGATGATGCCTCCTGCTGGCCAGAAGTGGAGTTATTGTCTGTGGAGGCCGGTGTCCCACTCTTCTTGAAGAGCAGTCCTCAAGTCATTAAGGTTCTGGGGTACAGAGTTATGGCCACTACACGGAGACTCAACTGATTTCATCGGTTTCTATGGGATTCAGGTCTGGAGAGAGTGCAGCCGCTCCATTTGAGGTCCTCCAGTCTTCAGCAGCCGTTCTCTAATGATCTGACCTCGATGATCTGGAGCATTGTCCTCCATGAAGATGAAATTTAGTCGGTGCTGTTCATGCAGAGGCACAATGACTGGATTAATGATGTTATTCTTGGAGTAGGGGATTGTCACTGTACCATCACATAGTGTAGAGCCGTTCTGTTCTGACAAGACACACCGACCCCCACTGTCACACCACCACCACCAAAGGCTCGTCTGTCGGCAATAGTGGCTGATGCACAGCGCTGTACTTGACATTTCCGCCATCGTTGGTGGCCATCATTTCTGCTCAGTATTTATAGACTTTCATCAGTGACCAGCACTGAGGACCACTCAGTTTACGCCTGTTGTGCCTGGTGGTGCAGTCAGATATGTAGATGACGCCTATGCCTGCTGGTGTGGTCAGGTACGTAGATGATGCCTATGCCTGGTGGCGTGGTCAGAGACTTTGCAGGTCATCTGGCACGCAGACTACACTGATGTGAACAGTTTCATGACATGATACTTGGGGCCTCTCGTATCCCTTAAATGTGCGTGGAGTTGTGTGACATTCATCATCCGGTTCTGAAGGGCATTGTTGACAATGAAGCGGTCATCAATGTGGGATGTGGGATGTGGCCTGAGAACGTCCAACTCTCTACCTTTCTGTGACTTCTCCAGTCTGTCTGTGTCTCTTTACAACCTTCTGGTGACACTCTGTAATGATCTAAGCTCAGTGGCCACTTCTCTGCCTTTCTGTGACTCTTCCAGTCTCTCTGTATCTCTGTCCAACCTGCTGATGATACTCTGTAATGCTCTAAGCTCAGTGGCCACTTCCGTCTGAGAACATCGGTGCTTGAAGCTTCACAATGGCGCGGTGCTGCTGATCAATTGTCGGGAGTCAGCTTGGTCTCATGATGTTAAAATATGAACAGCACGATGACGAGGACTGTTTAATACCAATGCTAACTGAACCCCGAAATGTATTGGGCGATTCATGGATAAAACACCTGATGTGAATTTTACCATTAAGCTCCTGATTTGAGAACAGCGAGTTGTGCAAAAGTCCTGAAACATTGAACAGTTGGACATGAGCATCAAAAAGAGCAGAGAAGGTCACACTAAGGTCACAGGAAAAGGTCAGAGGGCAGTTTAGGGTCATCACGAAATTTCACTCAAAAGTCAAATATTGCTATCTTTTTGTGTGTGCTGTATATCTACAGCTGTTATAACCTGGGTGTTTCCTTTATATAATTAAACAGTGGGGAAAATAAGTATTTGATTCACTGCTGATTTTGTTAGTTTTCCCACCTACAAAAAATGAAGAGGTCTGTAATTTTTATCTTGGGATTGGGATGGAGTCATGTATCGCAAGATTTTGGCCGACATCCTCAGTAAGAGCATTGAAGATGGGTCATGGCTAGGTCTTCCAGCATGACAATGAAACTAAACACACAGCCAGGGCAACTAAGGACCGGTATTTCAAGGTCCTGGAGAGGCCTAGCTAGTCTGCAGACCGGAACCCAATAGAAATTTTTTGGAGGGAGCTGAAACTCAATGTTGCCCAGTGACAGCCCCTAAACCTGAAAGATCTGGAGAAGCTCTGTATAGAGGAGTGACCTAGAAGATCTGTATGGAGAAGTGACCTGAAAGATCTGGAGAAGATCTGTATGGAGGAGTGACCTGAAAGATCTGGAGAAGATCTGTATGGAGGAGTGACCTGTAATATTTGGAGAAGATCTATATGGAGGAGCGACCTGAAAGATCTGGAGAAGATCTGTATGGAGAAGCGACCTGAAAGATCTCTAGAAGATCTGTATGGAGGAGCGACCTGAAAGACCTGGAGAAGATCTGCATGGAGGAGCAACCTGAAAGACCTGGAGAAGATCTGTATAGAGGAGCGACCTGAAAGACCTGGAGAAGATCTGTATGGAGGAGCAACCTGAAAGATCTGGAGAAGATCTGTATGCAGGAGCGACCTGAAAGACCTGGAGAAGATTTGTATGGAGGAGCGACCTGAAAGATCTGGAGAAGATCTGTATGGAGGAGTGACCTGAAAGATCTGGAGAAGATCTGTATTCAGGAGTGACCTGAAAGATCTGAAGAAGATCTGTATGGAGAAGTGACCAGAATGATCTGGAGAAGATCTGTATGGAGGAGTGACCTGAAAGATCTGGAGAAGATCTGTATGGAGGAGTGACCTGAAAGATCTGGAGAAGATCTGTATGGAGGAGTGACCTGAAAGATCTGGAGAAGATCTGTATGGAGGAGTAACCTGGAAGATCTGGAGAAGATCTGTATGGAGGAGTGTCCTGAAAGATCTGGAGAAGTTCTGTATGGAGGAGTGACCTGAAAGATCTGGAGAAGATCTGTATGGAGGAGTGACCTGAAAGATCTGGAGAAGATCTGTATGGAGGAGTGACCTGAAATATCTGGAGAAGATCAGTATGGAGGAGTGACCTGAAATATCTGGAGAAGATCAGTATGGAGGAGTGACCTGAAAGATCTGGAGAAGATCTGTATGGAGAAGTGACCTGAAAGATCTGGAGAAGATCTGTATGGAGGAGTGACCTGAAAGATCTGGAGAAGATCTGTATGGAGGAGTGGGCTGACATCCCTACTGCAGTGTGTACAAATCTGGTCAAGATGACCTGAAACGTCCGACCTCTGTAAGGCCATGTGCCCACGGGACGCTCGTACCTGCGGATATATTCGCAGGTACGGCCGCATGTTTCCCGCAGCTTCCCGCCGGCAGCCACAGCTATTTTTAGCTGCGAGTTTCCAGCGGAATAGCTGCGGGAAACATGCGGAGTTTCACGCGATTTACCTGCGGACATCCCGGCCTCTATCTCCATAGTGGAGGGCCGGGATCTCCGCAAGTAAATCCGCATGAATAATTGACATGCAGTTAGGTGCGGCTGAGGGATCTCCGCAGGAGATTCCGCAGCCGCACTTTCCGCAGCGTGGACACAGACACTCCCCATGTCCCATAGGATAACATGGGGAGTGCCTGTACATGCTAGAACCTGCGGATCTATCTGGAAAATCCAGAAAAATCCGCAGGTTTTCCGTGGCAAACTCCGCAGCAAAAAGCTCCCGTGGGCACATGGCCTTAGTGCAAACAAAGGTTTCTACCAAATATTGAGTTCTGTTTTTCTATTGTATCAAATATTTATTTTGTGCAATAAAATGTGTGACGCCCTGGGCAAGCCAGGGGTCACAGGTCACACCACCACCACACCCCACACTCCAGGTAGGCACATCACAGCTAAACTACAAATCCTTGTTGCCTTCCTCCAGGAGTCTGATGATGCACACCAGGGGGTGGGCCAGGCGGTTGGCTCCGCCCACCGAGGAGCTCACAACTCTGGAGGCGGGAAAACCAGGCAGAACAGAGAGAGCTCAGGGAGGAGCAGGAGTGAGGAGCTAAGTAGAGGAGTTAAGAAAGTGAAAGTGAAAGTAGAAAAGTGGAAAAAGAGGAAAGCAAGTGAAGTGACAGAAGAGAAAGAAAGCCTGAAGGGTCCAGCTTTGTGTAGGGCCAGATCAGCAAGGTCAGCGACGGCGGTGACTGTCTGGAGGGGGACCGTTTGGAAGTTCCTGGAAGGACCCCGTTGGCTGTGTGCCCGGTGGTCTGGAGCAGTGTTCCGAAGGACAGTCAGCACCAGGGCAGGGGCCTCTCGGACCCCGGCAAGGCTAGGAGTCGCCAAATTTGCCGAATCCGTCAGTGACGGGGACGCAGATCCCCCAACAACCAAGTCCCGATTGAAGGCAACAGCCCAACCTGAAGCAGAGAGACACCGCCACGGCACCAGTTTCTCAGGGCCAGCGCCTGCGGGCAAAGTGTAGAGCTCCTCCGGCCCAGATTGCAGTCGGGGAGCGGGTAACCGGAGGGAATCCACCGCTACCACAAGTCAACCATAGGTGCAAGGAAGAGGGACATCACCGTCACCTACCGGGAGTGCAGGTGCAGCCGTCTGTGGGACCGTCCTACCAGCCGTTTGGTTTACCGTACAAACTGTGTCCACGTCTCAGGCTGAGTGAGTACCACAGTGCCGCAAGGCACAGCGCTGCCCCCCGCGTCCCTGCGCCCATCAGGCCCCGCACCTACTTCTCCATCACTGGGCCCCGGGATCACCAACCCCTACCCACGGAGGGGCAACACAACACCTGGCTGCTCCGCATCACCATCCCCGGGAGCCCCGTACAGAGCAGCGGTGGTGAAATCACCACAACCGTGGGTGGCGTCACGAACTATAACAATCCCCACACCCAACCACAAACCCCTTTTCACTCACGGGCGAGGAGTGTCGCTCGAGAAACCCCGGGATCCGGCCCACGGCTCGAGCCACCACTGAGCAGCTGCCGGACCCGAGCAGAAGGGGTGAGCGTAGTGTGCCGACACCCTCCTCCCCGCCCGCGACAACTTGGCGTCACGAACAGGATCTTACCGCTCTGCCGTTAGGTAGAGGTGCGCCTTGTTACCGCCGGAGGTATCCGGCAGAAAAATTTCAGAAGCCGCCATCTTTGGCGCGAAAAGTTCCCGCTCGAGCGTCTTCTCGAGCAGTAGAGGTGCGAAGGCCAAAACCCCGCCCCGAGAGAGGAGGGGCCGGAAAGAGCTAAGGGGGACGCGATGGCGGCTGGACGCATGTAGCTGCAGCTATAAAAGCAGAGACGCCAGTACTCTGCAGCAATACTGGGTTCCTGGAAGGCACGATTGCCAAGATGTACAACCCAACTCCCAACGAGGAAGTCCCCGCGCCCGGCACGGTGACGTGGTTGAGGGACCGGACCGTCCCGCTGAGTAACCATCTGCAGGCTCATATGCAACTCCTCCTGGAGGAGTGGGAGACCGACATAGCGGACGTGGTGGCTGCTATGTGGAGACGCGAGGCAGAAGAGGATTTGGAGGAGCGGGTAAGCGACCCACGCCCCTGTATTCCTGAGGGATCGGCCGTTGGAGCTGAGGGGCCCGGCCGGCTTCCGCTCACCCTGCCTCTCTCCCTGCTACTCGTAATAGCTGCTGCCGCACCGCCATTAGGCCCGCTACCTGCCCAACCGGTAGCGATACCCTGCCCAGCCGCTTCGGCGGACCAGCCGACTGCAGATGTCCAAGACGGTCCTGAAGTGTACCAAGGGGAACCGCTGGAACCGCGACCCATTAACAACATGGTGCCGGAAGTCCCAGTAGAGACTGTGCCAGACCCTGAGCTCGAGACCGTGGCCTGGATGAAGGCCCGGGTGATGCAATTCCACCAGCGTCAGCAGGATCAGATCTTCCGGATGATGGAGCAGTGGACCAACGAAGTGGAGGAGCTGCTTACAACTGCCCCGAGGTACGGAGGGGGAATGGATGCAGCAGAACCGACTGGTGACCCACGTCCCTATGTCCTACCAGGACCGGCCGCTGCGGCTGAGGGGCCCGGCCTAGTCTCGGCCTATGCATCACCCTTGCCGTTACTTATGAGGCGCCTTAATGTCAGCTCGCCTAATCTGATGCTCCATGCTACCGCAGAAGGGGCTGAAGTACTGGATGTTGGAGGCCGGGAGGCTGCGACAGCTGGCGGCAACCCGCCTGACACAGAAACAAGTGATGACGACTCCTGCCCCAGCTCCGGGTCCCCTGTTGCAGTTGAAGGAGCAAGTGAGTGTTCCCACTGTGTAGGAGTCCCAGTGGTCGTCCATGCCCCGTGTACCGGTGGAAATGGGTACCGGGTGCCCCTGTCACCACAGGCATGTCAGTGCATGTTGGATATGCTGGTGGAGGGGGATGGAGCTGCGTTAGCTGAATATCCGGAGTAGGGCAGCGGATGCCCGCTGCACAGTCCCCGTTGGGACCACCAGTTTGTTTGTTTAAAAGTTTTGATGAAAATGAAAAATGATACCGAAGTTTAATCTGATTTGCCTTTGTGATTGAACCGGCTGGAGCCGGCACCGTTGTCCCCGTGGGGACCGTTTAAAGTTTATTTGCATGGGAACTATCCATGGACAAGCCCGTGAACTTGCAGGGCACCACAAACGTTAAGTGGCTTGTAAATATGTTGGTTACCGTTACTGTTTCCGCATGCCGCCTCCGGAGAGGCAGGTTGGAGGGAGGGCCCTGAGCAGAGCAGGCTAGGGCCCAGCCACCAAAGGAACCGGTGGCTACCCTCTGGAGGGGAAGGACAGATCCCGCTCGGGTAACTTGTGCTGGACTGTGGGTCAAGGGGTGCTGCCTGGGTTTTAGGGGCAGCATCAGGGCCAGGTTGCTTGGGTGGGAGAGAGCGGAAACCGTGACCGTAAACCGTTGCAACGTTTAAGTAAATGTGCCTCCCGGCTTGGGAAGAGTTATTAAAAATGTTATTCATGTTTTCTTAACCTTGTTACCCCCTTTTACAGAAAAATAAAACCGGTGTAGGACGGCAGCCCGCGGACGGTCTGCATTTTGCTAAGGGGGAATGTGACGCCCTGGGCAAGCCAGGGGTCATAGGTCACACCACCATCACACCCCACACTCCAGGTAGGCATATCACAGCTAAACTACAGATCCTTGTTGCCTTCCTCCAGGAGTCTGATGATGCACACCAGGGGGTGGGCCAGGCGGTTGGCTCCGCCCACCGAGGAGCTCACAACCCTGAAAGCGGGAAAACCAGGCAGAACAGAGAGAGCTCAGGGAGGAGCAGGAGTGAGGAGCTAAGTAGAGGAGTTAAGAAAGTGAAAGTGAAAGTAGAAAAGTGGAAAAAGAGGAAAGCAAGTGAAGTGACAGAAGAGAAAGAAAGCCTGAAGGGTCCAGCTTTGTGTAGGGCCAGATCAGCAAGGTCAGCGACGGCGGTGACTGTCTGGAGGGGGACCGTTTGGAAGTTCCTGGAAGGACCCCGTTGGCTGTGTGCCCGGTGGTCTGGAACAGTGTTCCGAAGGACAGTCAGCACCAGGGCAGGGGCCTCTCGGACCCCGGCAAGGCTAGGAGTCGCCAAATTTGCCGAATCCGTCAGTGACGGGGACGCAGATCCCCCAACAACCAAGTCCCGATTGAAGGCAACAGCCCAACCTGAAGCAGAGAGACACTGCCACGGCACCAGTTTCTCAGGGCCAGCGCCTGCGGGCAAAGTGTAGAGCTCCTCCGGCCCAGATTGCAGTCGGGGAGCGGGTAACCGGAGGGAATCCACCGCTACCACAAGTCAACCATAGGTGCAAGGAAGAGGGACATCACCGTCACCTACCGGGAGTGCAGGTGCAGCCGTCTGTGGGACCGTCCTACCAGCCGTTTGGTTTACCGTACAAACTGTGTCCACGTCTCAGGCTGAGTGAGTACCACAGTGCCGCAAGGCACAGCGCTGCCCCCCGCGTCCCTGCGCCCATCAGGCCCCGCACCTACTTCTCCATCACTGGGCAGGGTGGATTGATTTAAATCACGCCGATTTAAATCATGATTTAAATCACGATTTAAATCAAAAGATTTTTTTCTATTTAAATCGGATCGATTTAAATCATGATTTTAATCATGATTTAAATCACTGATTTAAATCAAAAGGTTTTTTTTTAATATAAATCACGATTAAAATGAGAAGTGAGAGCAGTGTGTATGTGCGCCCATAGTTACACGGACGAAACTAGGGGCAACGATCTAACGCCAGGGTGAGGGGGGGACCCCAAAGTAAGTAAAAATCTTTTTTGTTTTACTATATGGCAATAGGTAGGTCTTCATTTAGTTTTGTGCACACAACAGTCCGAAGCCGCTTAGGAACTGCTAAAGCAGGACAACTGGTTTTCCTATTAAAAGTCCTAAATAAACAGTAGGCTTAAAGGACTGATGTATTCACTGAAGATGTTTGCTTACTTCAAACGTTAGAGATAGGCTATTGTTAAAAAGTACTTAAGGCCCCGTCACACTAAGCAACATCGCTAGCACCATCGCTGCTAACGAACAACTTTTGTGACGTTGCTAGCGATGTTGCTGTGTGTGACATCCAGCAACAACCCGGCCCCTGCTGTGAGGTCGTTGGTTGTTGCTGAATGTCCTGGGCCATTTTTTAGTTGTTGCTGTCCCGCTGTGAAGCACAGATCGCTGTGTGTGACAGCGAGACAGCAACAACTAAATGTGCAGGCAGCAGGAGCCGGCTTCTGCGGAGGCTGGTAACCAATGTAAACATCGGGTAACCAAGAAGCCCTGTCCTTGGTTACCCGATATTTACCTTTGATACCAGCCTCCTCCGCTCTCACTGTCAGTGCCGGCTCCTGCTCTGTGCACATGTAGCTGCAGCACACATCGGGTTAATTAACCCGATGTGTGCTGTAACTAGGAGAGCAAGGAGCCAGCGCTAAGCATTGTGCGCTGCTCCCTGCTCTGTGCACATTTAGCTGCAGCACACATCGGGTTAATTAACCCGATGTGTGCTGTAACTAGGAGAGCAAGGAGCCAGCGCTAAGCGGTGTGCGCTGCTCCCTGCTCTGTGCACATTTAGCTGCAGCATACATCAGGTAATTAACCCGATGTGTGCTGTAACTAGGAGAGCAGGGAGCTAGCGCTCAGTGTGCGGTGCTCCCTGTTCTCTGCACGTGTAGCTCCGTGCACTGGTAACCAAGGTAAATATCGGGTTGGTTACCCGATATTTACCTTAGTTACCAAGCCCAGCATCTTCCACGCGGCGCTGGGGGCTGGTCACTGGTTGCTGGTGAGCTCACCAGCAACTCGTGTAGCGATGCTCCAGCGATCCCTGCCAGGTCAGGTTGCTGGTGGGATTGCTGGAGCGTGGCAGTGTGACATCTCACCAGCAACCTCCTAGCAACTTACCAGCGATCCCTATCGTTGTTGGGATCGCTGATAAGTTGCTTAGTGTGACTGGACCTTTACTCTCTGTAGTTCAATTCTGAGTGTTTAATAGTGCAAATAAAAATTATTAGGTTTCATAATCAACTGTTTTAATATTTTTATTTGTGTAAAACAATTAGATTTGCAAAAAGACAAAGTTTTGCTTGTGTACAACTTGATTAAAAAATCTGATTTAAATCAAATGATTTAAATCAAAAAAATCTGATTTAAATCAAAAAAATCTGATTTTTTTGATTTTTTTAAAAAAATCAAGATTTTTATCCACCCTGTCACTGGGCCCCGGGATCACCAACCCCTACCCACGGAGGGGCAACACAACACCTGGCTGCTCCGCATCACCATCCCCGGGAGCCCCGTACAGAGCAGCGGTGGTGAAATCACCACAACCGTGGGTGGCGTCACGAACTATAACAATCCCCACACCCAACCACAAACCCCTTTTCACTCACGGGCGAGGAGTGTCGCTCGAGAAACCCCGGGATCCGGCCCACGGCTCGAGCCACCACTGAGCAGCTGCCGGACCCGAGCAGAAGGGGTGAGCGTAGTGTGCCGACACCCTCCTCCCCGCCCGCGACAAATGCAAATTCACTATTTATAAATCCTACAATGGAATTCTCTGGACTTTTTATTTTTATTCTGTAAGTTTCCTACAATAAAAATTACAGATCTCTCCATTCTTTGTAGCGGGAAAACTTGCAAAATCGGCAGAGTACGAAATACCTCACTGTACATGTACAACCGGTAAAACCTGGGTAGCTTCTGTATATAATCATATATGTACAGCCCGTATAACCTGGGCATCTCCTGTATATAATTATATATGTACAGCTGGTATAACCTGGGCATCTCCTGTATATAATTATATATGTACAGCTGGTATAACCTGGGCATCTCCTGTATATAATTATATATGTACAGCTGGTATAACCTGGGCATCTCCTGTATATAATCATATATGTACAGCCCGTATAACCTGGGCATCTCCTGTATATAATTATATATGTACAGCCGGTATAACCTGGGCATCTCCTGTATATAATTATATATGTACAGCCCGTATAACCTGGGTATCTCCTGTATATAATTATATATGTACAGCCGATATAACCTGGGCATCTCCTGTATATAATTATATATGTACAGCCGGTATAACCTGGGTAGCTTCTGTATATAATCATATATGTACAGGCGGTATAACCTGGGCATCTCCTGTATATAATTATATATGTACAGCCGGTATAACCTGGGTAGCTTCTGTATATAATCATATATGTACAGGCGGTATAACCTGGGTATCTCCTGTATATAATTATATATGTACAGTTGGTATAACCTGGGCAATTCCTCTATATAATTATATATGTACAGCCGGTATAACCTGGGCATCTCCTGTATATAATTATATATGTACAGCCAGTATAACCTGGGCATCTCCTGTATATACGTAATTATATTTGTACAGCCGGTATAACCTGGGCATCTCCTGTATACAATTATATATGTACACCTGGTATATCCTGGGCATCTCCTGTATATAATTATATACGTACAGCCGGTATAACCTGGGCATCTCCTGTATATAATTATATATGTACAGCTGGTATAACACGGACATCTCCTGTATATAATTATATATTTATAGCCGGTATAACCTGGGCATCTCCTGTATATAATTATATATGTACAGCTGGTATAACCCGGACATCTCCTGTATATAATTATATATGTACAGCCGGTATAACCCGGACATCTCCTGTATATAATTATATATTTACAGCCGGTATAACCTGGGCATCTCCTGTATATAATTATATATGTACAGCCGGTATAACCTGGGCATCTCCTATATATAATTATATATGTACAGCCGGTATAACCTGGGTAGCTTCTATATATAATCATATATGTACAGCCGGTATAACCTGGGCATCTCCTGTATATAATTATATATGTACAGCCGGTATAACCTGGGCATCTCCTGTATATACGTAATTATATATGTACAGCCGGTATAACCTGGGCATCTCCTGTATACAATTATATATGTACACCTGGTATATCCTGGGCATCTCCTGTATATAATTATATATGTACAGCCGGTATAACCTGGGCATCTCCTGTATATAATTATATATGTACAGCCGGTATAACCTGGGCATCTCCTGTATATAATTATATATTTACAGCCGGTATAACCTGGGCATCTCCTGTATATAATTATATATGTACAGCCGGTATAACCTGGGCATCTCCTGTATATAATTATATATGTACAGCTGGTATAACCTGGGCATCTCCTGTATATAATTATATATGTACAGCTGGTATAACCCGGGCATCTCCTGTATATTATTATATATGTACAGCCGGTATAACCTGGGCATCTCCTGTATATAATTATATATGTACAGCCGGTATAACCTGGGTAGCTTCTGTATATAATTATATATGTACAGCCGGTATAACCTGGGCATCTCCTGTATATAATTATATATGTACAGCCGGTATAACCTGGGTATCTCCTGTATATAATTATATAATTATGTATGTACAGCCGGTATAACCCGGGCATCTCCTGTATATAATTATATATGTACAGCTGGTATAACCTGGGCATCTCCTGTATATAATTATATATGTACAGCCGGTATAACCTGGGTATCTCCTGTATATAATTATATATGTACAGTCGGTATAACCTGGGTAGCTTCTCTATATAACTATATATGTACAGCCGGTATAACCTGGGCATCTCCTGTATATAATTATATATGTACAGCCGGTATAACCTGGGTATCTCCTGTATATAATTATATATGTACAGCTGGTATAACCTGGGCATCTCCTGTATATAATTATATATGTACAGCCGGTATAACCCGGGCATCTCCTGTATATAATTATATATGTACAGCCGGTATAACCTGGGTATAGTGATATCAGTAGATGTGTTATATATTAGCTTTCGGTTCATGCGTACAGAGGTTTCGCGGTTGGTTTACTCTGCAGTTCGCTCACTTTTTCTGTGATATGAATAGTTTTATGTGACCTCCGCTGCTCTTGCCAAGATTCAGACTGAAGCCAAGGGAAAGTCTCCTGGGCTCCTTACCTCCTCGGCTGGTGCCTTGACCTGCCCCCTGCTCCGGGAAGAGCTCAGGCTGATAATGTAATTTCATTCCTCTGCTCAATGTCCGTGGTGAAGACTGTTTATAAGTATGAGAAAAAATCAATTTGTCGCCTGCGGCTGGATGGGTGTGTGCGCCTTCTGACAACTCACATTCTCCTCCATAACTATATTACTTCAGGTGGAAACAAGTCTGCAGCCGGGCACAATGTCAGGAGAAGACAAATTCTCCATGAAGACTGAGTCATCTTATGAATCCTCAGATTGGAGAACACAAAGGCGATGGCAGATAGTGATGATACAGGGATGATGAAGATTAGCCGCCGGGTCAGCAGTGTATTGTGTATGCAGAGCATGGATGATATAATTGGATGTGTTAGGCTAGGTTCACATTTCCGTCAATTTGTATCAGTCACAATCCGCGGCTCTGGTAAACAATGGAATCCGTTTGGCGGATTCCGTTGTTCCCATAGACTTGTGACTGATGACGCTGCGTTGCATCCGCCGCCAGACTGATCAGTCGTGGAACGACTGACCATCGGGCGGTAGGAACGCAGCATGTAGCGTTTTTTGAGCAGCGGAATCCTTTTGATTCCGTTACGCATGCTCTCTCTTGGCGGCCGAACGATCAGCTGATCGCCCGGCAGCCGCCTTCTGTGAGCGATCGGCTGATCGCCCGACGGCCAGCTGCTGTGAGCGATCGGCTGATCACCCGGCGGCCGGCTGCTGTGAGCGATCAGCTGATCACCCGGCGTCCGGCTGCTGTGAGCGATCAGCTGATCACCTGGCAGCCGCCTTCTGTGAGCGATTAGCTGATCACCCGGCGGCCGGCTGCCGTTCTCGTTCTCTCTCTCATGCTTTACAACGGAGTCCAACAATGAATTCTTATTCTTGTCACCCGTTGTACAACGCATCAGTCACAAGCGTCAAGCAACGCATGTGACTGATGGAAAACAACGGAAATGTGAACCTAGCCTTACAGTTTTAGGGGACAGCATTCATATACTAACCCTCAGGGATATCTCCTATATCTGCTCCTCAGGTGTCATCAGCAGCCACAATCTACAGCAATCTGTGTTATGTCACAGAGCCATTAGCACAGTATATTAGTCAAATATGATCCACCGTAGATGCTGTCTGTATTTTACCGATGATTTCTGGCTGGTGGTTAGGACGGACTCACACATCGTTATCTGAACCTGTGCAGCCACACAGGGACCCGGCTGGTAAGGAGGTCCTCTTCTACCTCCACAGCAGGGGAAATTGTGTATTATGATGAGATATTGGCTTGCAATGGGCCCATGCATTGTTCTTGCACAGGGGCCCTCTCCTGTCTGTGTTCGCCAGTGGGTTAGGAGAATATGAGATCCTTATCCACCTCATAAAATTACTAGCAGTCTACTTGTCAAGGGAACAGGATATTAGGGGTTGTCACAGAGCCTTTACCACAATAGATATTCATGCACCCCTAGTGGTCTTATGACACAAATTGAGGTGATTGCGCCCAGACTCGGCACCGCTCTTGTCCTTTGCTGTATTGCGGTGCGTAATGATTTTCAGGGTTTACGTCACAGTGAGCAACTAATCCCACCATACTGGTTACATACCGCCACAAGACTGCTGGGACACCTCCCCAAGACGGCTGAGGGACCTCCCCAAGACGGCTGAGGGACCTCTCCAAGACGGCTAAGACACCTCCCTCCCAGGGGACCTCTGAGACACCTCCCTCCCAGGAGACGGCTGAGACACCTCCCTCCCAGGGGACAGCTGAGACACCTCCCTTCCAGGGGACGGCTGAGACACCTCCCTTCCAGGGGACGGCTGAGACACCTCCCTCCCAGGGGACGGCTGAGACACCTCCCTCCCCGGGGACGGCTGAGACACCTCCCCAAGACGGCTGAGACACCTCCCCAAGACGGCTGAGACACCTCCCCAGGGACAGCTAGGACACTTCCCCAGGGACTGCTGAGACACCTTCCTCCCAGGGGACAGCTGAGACAACTCCCCAAGGACGGCAGACACACCTCCCCGGGGATGGCTGGGATGGCTGAGACACCTCCCCGTGGATGGCTGGGGCCCCTCCCCGTGGATGGCTGGGGCCCCTCCCCGTGGACGGCTGGGGCACCTCCCCGTGGACGGCTGGGGCACCTCCCCGTGGACGGCTGGGGCACCTCCCCGTGGACGGCTGAGACACCTCCCCGGGGACGGCTGAGACACCTCCCCGGGGACGGCTCAGACACCTCCCCGGGGACAGCTGAGACAACTCCCCAAGGACGGCAGACACACCTCCCCGGGGATGGCTGGGATGGCTGAGACACCTCCCCGTGGATGGCTGGGGCCCCTCCCCGTGGATGGCTGGGGCCCCTCCCCGTGGACGGCTGGGGCACCTCCCCGTGGACGGCTGGTGCACCTCTCCGTGGACCGCTGGGACACCTCCCCGGGGACGGCTGAGACACCTCCCCGGGGACGGCTCAGACACCTCCCCGGGGACGGCTGAGACACCTCCCCATGGATGGCTGAGGCACCTCTCCGTGGACCGCTGGGACACCTCCCCGGGGACGGCTGAGACACCTCCCCGGGGACGGCTGAGACACCTCCCCGGGGACGGCTGAGACACCTCCCCATGGATGGCTGAGGCACCTCTCCATGGACCGCTGGGTCACCTCTCCGTGAAAGGCTGGGGCATCTCCCCGTGGACGGCTGGGGCACCTCCCCGTGGACGGCTGGGGCACCTCTCCGTTGACGGCTGGGGCACCTCTCCGTTGACGGCTGGGGCACCTCCCTGTGGACTGCTGGGGCACCTCCCCGTGGACGGCTGGGGCACCTCTCCATGGACGGCTGGGGCACCTCTCCGTGGACGGCTGGGCCACCTCCCCAAGACGGCTGAGACACCTGCCTCCCAGGGGACAGCTGAGACACCTCCCCGGGGACAGCTGAGACACCTCCCTAAGACTGCTGAGACACCTCCCCAAGACGGCTGAGACACCTCCTTCCCATGAGACGGCTGAGACAACTCCCCAAGGATGGCAAAGACACCTCCCCGGGGACGGCTGGGATGGCTGAGGCACCTCCCCGTGGACGGCTGGGGCACCTCCCCGTGGACGGCTGGGGCACCTCCCCGTGGACTGCTGGGGCACCTCCAGATATGTCATTGAATGTGTATTGAATGAGGATAGCCTGGTTATAATTTCTTTATGTAGCCTATCATTATTGGTCAGAGGATACATAGTAAAACATATACAATTGTTTCTGGCAGAGCAGATATATAACACGGTGATCTGACCCCGATATTTCACACCTTGATACATTGTATCACCTGTCTCCTTCCATTATGAATATAAGAAACGTAGTATGAGCTCTTCTGCTTCATAGTATTACCCTTCCCCCATATTTCTGCGATTCTTCTTTTGCATTTACGGAAATTCAGCCTCTTGTTCTGTATTTTTCTCCTCCTTAATTGGTTGTGGATTCTTTGCTGAGGCGGCCACCGGCAGGATCCTTAAAGGAACAAATGACTAAACACTTGAGACTTTGGCAGGCAGAGATCTTGCTTCACCAGGGGAAGACATTTCACATCCAGCCACAAAGCGGAGTGTGAAATTCAGGGACCGTTTGCTGAAAATCATTTTGCTTCTGTAGCTCATCTTCAAAGAGCGGCGCGGAGCTTTAATCTGACTCCATATTCAGATCCCCGTACAGAATGTGTTCCAGCCGAGTCCACTACAAAAGCTGCTGGCGGGATATGGAGGGAACGCAACACAACGGCTCCATCCATATTTGTGGTCAATAAAGAGCTCTTCTTTCTTTTTAGCGTTTACTCACCCAATATGCAAATCTTCTGAAAAGGAATATCTCATATACGGTATAAAGCTGAATGTGTGTGTGTGTGTGTGTGTGTGTGTGTCCGGGATTGGCATCTGCACCGTCGCAGCTACAGCCACAAAATTTTGCACACACACTTCTGGACCCCGAGAGCGTCATAGGCTATGTTTTGAGGGTAAATTTTTACAGTTAGTCACCAAAAAATCTGCCTGCATTAAAGCGAATGGAGCTGGGAGCCACAGTGCAGCCAGAACTTTAGAAGAATGCGCAGCCACGCCCTTATATGGAATATTGGCGTGTCACAATGCAGCCAGGGAAAGAGACAGACACAGACAGGGAAAGAGGCAGACACAGACAGGGTAAGAAACAGACATAGACAGGGTAAGAGACAGACACAAAGAGACAGACACAGACAAAGAGACAGACTGACAGGGAAAGAGACAGACAGGGAGAGAGAGACAGGGAAAGAGACAGACAGACAGCTAAAGAGACAGACAAAGAGACAGACACAGGGAAACAGATAGCCATGGAAAGAGAGGGAAAGAGACAGACAGGGTAAGAGACAGACAAAGACAGGTAAAGAGAAAGACAAAGAGACAGAGGGAAAGAGACAGACAGGGAAAGAGAGGGAAAGAGACAGACTGGGAAAGAGAGGGAAAGAGACAGACGGGGAAAGAGAGGGAAAGAGACAGACGGGGAAAGAGAGGGAAAGAGACAGATGGGGAAAGAGAGGGAAAGAGACAGACAGGGAAAGAGACAGACAGGGAAAGTGACAGAGATAGATAGACAGACAGGGAAAGAGATTGAGACAGACGGAGAAAGAGACAGACAGTCAGGGAAAGAGACAGACAGACAAAGAGATAGAGAGACAGAGAAATATATACAGAGGGGGAGACAGACAGAGAATGGGAGAGAAACAGAGAGACAGTTACTATCCCGGGCAGCGGATATCGTGTGCAGAATATATTTTTATTAATACATTCTATTTTGTTAACAACAGCTATTAACCTGAGTGAAGCCGGGCAGTACAGCTAGTCTACTAATAAAGCGTAACCGGCATTATTATTTCATAAAGCAATAGTGCGCATGAAAATAGGCGACTGTGTAATAATCTTATCTAACAGATTTGCTTCTTCCTCTGCAAGAATTGATCCGTCATTGTCACAATTCTCAATTCTGAGGGAAAATCTGTTGCTGCCAACTTGTTCTCATCTCATTTCTGCACTAAAGGCAGCCTAGAGGGGTCGGGCAGTGTGGATTTTGTTTTTTGCAAAGATCTCAGAGTAGTTTATTATTTATTTTTTTTTAAAGTTTTCCCACACTGATGCCCCCTCCCCAAACCCCTCATCGCACTGCAGCCCATAGGAAACACCCGTTTATCCCATCGGTGGTCACAGCGGTGACAGCGCAGTCATTTCAAGGCCAGCCCTGGAATTGGAGACCAGTAGAGAATCACCGGGGGATCTGCAAGGTTGAGGGGTTTTTCCCACCTCCTAGAGAAAACAATTTACAGGTGCATCTCAATATTCTCAACATTCCAATAAGATGTTGGCATACATTGCTCTGTGAACAGCCAGCTTCTTTAGCAATGACCTTTTGTGGCTTACCCTCCTTGTGGAGTGTGTCGATGACTGCCTTCTGGACATCTGTCACGTCAGCAGTCTTGCCCATGATTGTGTAGTCTACTGAACCAGACTAAGGGACCATTTTAAATGCTTAAGAAGCCTTTGCAGGAGTTTTGTGGTAATTATTCTATTTTTTCTGAGATGATGACTTTTGGGTTTTCATTGGCGCTAATGCATAATCATCAACATTAACAGAAATAAACACTTGAAATAGATCCCTCTGTGTGTAATTACTCTATATAATATCTAGAAATAGATCCCTCTGTTTGTAATGACTCTGTATAATATATAGAAATAGATCTCTCTGTGTGTAATGACTCTATATAATATATAAGAATAGATCCCTCTGTGTGTAATGACTCTATATAATATATACAAATAGATCTCTCTGTGTGTAATGACTCTATATAATATATACAAATAGATCCCTCTGTGTGCAATGACTTTATATACTATATAGAAATAGATCCCTCTGTGTGTAATGACTCTATATAATATATATGGGAATAGATCCCTCTGTGTAATGACTCTATATAATATATAGGAATAGACCCCTCTGTGTGTAATGACTCTATATAATATATAGGAATAGATTCCTGCATGTAATGACTCTATATAATATATACAAATAGATCCCTCTGTGTGTAATGACTATATAATATATAGGAATAGATCTCTCTGTGTGTAATGACTCTATATAATATATAGGAATAGATTCCTGTGTGTAATAGACCCCTCTGTGTGTAATGACTCTATATAATATATAGGAATAGATCCTTCTGTGTGTAATGACTCTATATAATATATGCGTTTTTGTGTCGAATTACTGAAATAAATGAACTTTTTGATGATATTCTCATTTATGGAGATGCACCTGTAAGGTTGGAAAACACAAGAATTTTTTGGTGCATTTTGAGCCAAAACCAGAAGTGTATCCAGCGGGGATTTTGAAGACTCTTTCCTTCATTTATGATTTCCATTACATTCCTCAGAAGCCGGCGTGTGTGATTGCTGCCTGAGCTGTGGGCTCGTTATACAGGCGGGTATGAATTCTCATTAGATGGGACATTATGTGTCTCTGACCGTAGGCCCTTGTCATTCCCAGGATGTCTAGATCTCGTTATCACGGCTGTAAATGGAGTTTACACCCTTCTCAGGTTATTATAATGACCCTATATGACTCTTATCTTCTGAAGATCAAAGTTCATGTCATTCTATCTCAATGGGTCAAAAAGAAGAGTTCCGCACGGAGAGGACTGGTGAATCATTGTCTCAAGCTCGTACCTCTATACACATCCTAAAGATCTCAACTTTGGCACATAAGGGGAATACGTCAGCTCCGCTGCATTGCCTATTGGACTCTGATGTAGTCTAAATTCCACCTGTTCTGATAAGAGGTTCACCAGGGTTTTCTATCCACCATCCTTTACACTGCAGGTCTGGTCATTTGTTTCCACCATCAACAATGCATTTCTTTATGGAGCACACACAGCCGTGACGCGCCAGCTTTACAGAAGCTGCGAGCTAGCCACCATTAATCATCCATCCACTGTCAGATCCACCGGTGCCTGAGATTCAAGGCCTCCTTCCAGGGCAAATAAATGACTAATATCTATAAAAGCAGATTGAGCAGTGAATTACTGAGAACCATGTTGTGTGGGGTTTTTTTCCCCCAGGTTGGGCACTGCTGTGTATTTTGGGATTATACGGGATCTCTGGAAGCTATTTCAAGGATGTATTATGGGGATTATGTGGCTTTATTGATGCTTTTAGGCAGCGCTCCGTGTTGTACATTAGATATTTTAGCATCTGATTATTTATATTGAGTTCAAAGCCATAAAATGATGCCCCCCCCCTCCAATCCCCTAACAAATAATTATACAGTTGGAACCACAATTACTTCTCCCCTCTCCATTTATTAGTAAATTAGCACAATACAGTACCTACAGCTTCTCTTATAGAAAATATGTTACATTGTTGGTTACTACTTACTTGCTAAGGTTGCAGTTTTAGTTTCACCTTGAAATTGACATTTTCAGCATTTAATTTTTTTTTTTTTAACTCTTCTTTTGTGTTAACAGTCATTTATTTTTACAGATATGTCCTAACACGTCTATGTTGCCTATTATGGCTTTTAAATGTGACCTATAGTCCTGAATTGGGTCCTAGTGAAACGCTTCCAAACTCAAGTCAGCCTGCCTACATCTTTACATAAGTTGCATTTGTCGTATGAGGTCATTTTGACGACGTTCATCCTTTTGTTCAGATGTTTCCTCATCCCTTGATTCAGCCTGTCTCATCAGTTTCTCCTGAAGATGACGTTCCCAGTGTTCAGATGTTTCTGCTGCCCGTGATTCAACCTGTCTCATCCGTTTCTCCTGAAGACAACGTTCATCCTTTTGTTCAGATGTTTCCGCTTCCCTTAATTCAGCCTGTCTCATCAGTTTCTCCTGAAGACGACGTTCCCAGTGTTCCGATGTTTCCGCTTCGCTTGATTCAACCTGTCTCATCCGTTTCTCATGAAGACGACGTTCCCAGTGTTCAGAGATTTCCGCTGTCTGTGATTCAGCCTGTCTCATCTGTTTCTTCTGAAGACGACGTTTCCAGTGTTCAGATGTTTCCACTGACTGTGATTCAGGACGTCTCATCCGTTTCTCCTGAAGACGATGTTCCCGGTGTTCAGATGTTTCCACTGGCTGTGATTCAGGATGTCTCTTCCGATTCTCCTGAAGTTGACGTTCCCGGTGTTTAGATGTTTCTAATGCCTGGGATTCAGCCTGTCTCATCCATTTCTCCTGAAGATAATGTTCCCGGTGTTCAGATGTTTCTACTGCCTGTGATTTAGGATGTCTCATCTGTTTCTCCTGAAGATGACGTTCCTAGTGTTCAGATGTTTCCGCTGTCTGTGATTCAGCCTGTCTCATCTGTTTCTCTTAAATACGATGTTCAGATGTTTCTATTGCCTGTGATTCAGCCTATCTCATCCATTTCTTCTAAAGACGACGTTCCCGGTGTTCAGATGTTTCTAATGCCTGTGATTTAGGCTGTCTCATCCGTTTTTCCTGAAGACGATGTTCCCGGTGTTCAGATGTTTCTAATTCCTGTGATTTAGGACGTCTCATCCGTTTCTCCTGAAGACGATGTTCCTGGTGTTCAGATGTTTCCATTGCCTGTGATTTAGGATGTCTCATCCGTTTCTCCTAAAGACGACATTCCCGGTGTTCAGATGTTTCTACTGCCTGTGATTCAGCCTGTCTCATCCGTTTCTCCTGAAGACGACATTCCCAGTATTCAGATGTTTCTGTTGCCTTTGATTCAGCCTGTCTCATCTGTTTCTTCTGAAGATGACGTTTACTTGTTCAGATGTTTTCACTGCCTGTGATTCAGGATGTCTCATCCGTTTCTCCTGAAGATGACATTCCCAGTGTTCAGATGTTTCCATGTCTCTTGATTTAGCCTGTCTCATCTGTTTCTCCTGAAGACGACGTTTCCAGTGTTCAGTTGTTTCCACTGCCTGTGATTCAGGACATCTCATCCGTTTCTCCTGAAGACGATGTTCCCGGTGCTCAGATGTTTCTACTGCCTGTGATTCAGGATGTCTCTTCCGATTCTCCTGAAGTTGACGTTCCCGGTGTTCAGATGTTTCCCCTGCCTGTGATTCAGCCTGTCTCATCCATTTCTCCTGAAGATAATGTTCCCGGTGTTAAGATGTTTCTACTGCCTGTGATTCAGCCTGTCTCATCCGTTTCTCCTGAAGACGACATTCCCAGTATTCAGATGTTTCCATTGCCTGTGATTTAGGATGTCTCATCTGTTTCTCCTGAAGACGACGTTCCTAGTGTTCAGATGTTTCCGCTGTCTGTGATTCAGCCTGTCTCATCTGTTTCTCCTAAAGACGATATTCAGATGTTTCTATTGCCTGTGATTCAGCCTCTCATCCATTTCTTCTAAATACGACGTTCCCGGTGTTCAGATGTTTCTAATGCCTGTGATTTAGGATGTCTCATCCGTTTCTCCTGAAGACGATGTTCCCGGTGTTCAAATGTTTCTAATGCCTGTGATTTAGGATGTCTCATCTGTTTTTCTCCTGAAGACGATGTTCCCGGTGTTCAGATGTTTCCATTGCCTGTGATTTAGGATGTCTCATCTGTTTCTCCTGAAGACGACGTTCCTAGTGTTCAGATGTTTCCGCTGTCTGTGATTCAGCCTGTCTCATCTGTTTCTCCTAAAGACGATATTCAGATGTTTCTATTGCCTGTGATTCAGCCTCTCATCCATTTCTTCTAAATACGACGTTCCCGGTGTTCAGATGTTTCTAATGCCTGTGATTTAGGATGTCTCATCTGTTTCTCCTGAAGACGATGTTCCCGGTGTTCAGATGTTTCCATTGCCTGTGATTTAGGATGTCTCATCCGTTTCTCCTAAAGACGACATTCTCGGTGTTCAGATATTTCCGCTGCCTGTGATTCAGCCTGTCTTATCTGTTTCTTCTGAAGACTATGTTCCCAGTGTTCAGATGTTTCCACTGCCTGTGATTCAGCTTGTCTCATCCGTTTCTTCTGAAGAAGATGTTCCCAATGTTCAGATGTTTCCTTTGATTCAGCCTGTCTCATCCGTTTCTCCTGAAGACGACATTCTCGGTGTTCAGATGTTTCCACGGCCTGTGATTCAGCCTGTCTCATCGTTTCTCCTGAAGACTATGTTCCCGCTGTTCATATGTTTTCACATCCTTTGATTCAGCCTGTCTCATCTATTTCTCATGAAGACGATGTTCCCGGTGTTCACATGTTTTCGCTGCCTGTGATTTAGCCTGACTCATCCGTTTCTCCTGAAGATGATGTTCCCGATGTTGAAATACTTCCACTGCCTGTGATTCAGCCTGTTTCCACCGATTCGCCTTAAGACGATGTTCCCGGTGTTCACATGTTTTTCGCTGCCTGTGATCCAGCCTATTTCCTCCGTTTCTCTTGAAGACGATCTTCCCAGTGTTCACATGTTTTCGCTGCCTGTGATCCAGCCTATTTCCTCCGTTTCTCTTGAAGATGATGTTCCCGATGTTCACATGTTTTCGCTGCCTGTGATTCAGCCTGTTTCCTCCGTTTCTCCTGAAGATGATGTTCCCGGTGTTCCCATGTTTTCGCTGCTTGTGATTGAGGCCCCACTTATTTCTGCAGTGGCTATAGACAACCAGAACAATCTTACTGGGAGGCAGTTCTCATAAATGAGGCCCCAGTTACTTCTGCAGTGGCTATAGACAACCAGAATAATCTTACTGTGAAGTAATTCTCATAAATGAGACCCCACCTCTGCAGTGGTTATAGGCAACCAGAACGATCTTACTGTGAGGCTATTCTCATAAATGAGGTCCCACTTACTTCTGCAGTGGCTATAGGGAACCAGAACGATCTTACTGTGAGGCAGTTTTCATAAATGAGAATTCAGTTACTTCTGCAGTGGCTATAGACAACCTGAACGATCTTACTGTGAGGCAGTTCTCATAAATGAGGCCCCACTTATTTCTGCACTGGTTGTTGACATTTTCTCCTTTTATTTCTATAGAGCCTAATTTTGGGGGGACAAATCCTGTGAAGGGTGGGGGAGATTTCGAGTTTTAGTTCTCCGAATTTTTAGTCTGGTGTTAGAGACAAGCCGTGCAAAATTTCGGGTTAAAACTGTGTTTTTGTGCTCAATGGCTCCACACAGATTTTCTGCTTGATATATACTGTAGATGATACAAACTTTGTGCTGTTTGTTCTTGTGTCACTCGTTTATTGCAAAGTAAATAACCAAGTACAACAAATAAAACTAGTAGTTTTGCCAAATGAAGTACAGATTGTTATTTTAACTGACTTCTTCAGTCTCATGATTATTCACCCCTTCATGACCAGTGTCTTTAGCACTTAGTTGGGCTCCTCTGGCTGTTATAACCTGCAGAAAACATGATGTATCACCAGACATCAGCTTCTGGCAGTGTACCTGAGGAATCTTGGTCCAGTCTTTTTGGGCAATGGCCTCCAGGTCACTTGTTTTTTTTTTTTTTAATTTGCAGCTGCCACTATATTCTTCACATTCCACCAAAGATTATCTTTACGGTTTAAGTCCGTAGCTGACGGGCGCTCCAGAATCTTCCAGAATTTCATCCAAAATGAAGCCTTTGTGGACTGTAAGGTGCTGAGATTGTTATCTTGTTGGAAAGTCAATGCTTAAGTATCAGCCCCCCCCCCATGCTTCACTGCAGTCATCACTGAGCCCCCACCGTGCTCCACTGCAGTCAGCACCGAGCCCCCCGCCATGATTCACTGCAGTCATCACAAGCCCCCGCCGTGCTCCACTGTAGATATCACCGATCCCCCGCTGTGCTCCACTGTAGACATCACTGAGCCCCAACCGTGCTTCACTGTAGATATCAATGAGCTCTGCCGTGCTTCACTGTACACATCACCGAGCCCCCACCTTGTTTCACTGTAGATATCAATGAGCCCCCGTCGTGCTTCAATGTAGATATCACCAAGCCCCTGCCGTACTTCACCGTAGAAATTGCCAAGCCCCCGCGGTGCTTCACTGTAATCATTACCGAGCCCCCACCATGCTTCACTGTAGACGTCACCGAGCCCCCGCCGTGCTCTACTGTAGATGTCACCGAGCCCCCGCCATGCTCCACTGTAGTCATCACTGAGCCCTTGCTGTGCTACACTGTAGATATCAATGTGTCCCGCTGTGCTTCACTGTAGACATCACCGAACCCCCACTGGGCTTCACCGTAGAAATCGCCGATCCCCCGCCGTGCTTCACTATAGTCATCACCGAGCCCCTGCCGGGCTTTACTGTAGACATCACCGAGCCCCCGATGTGCTTCACTGTAGGCATCACCAAGCCCCCGCCGTGCTTCACTGTAGACATCACCGAGCCCCCGCCGTGCTTCACTGTAGACATCACCGAGTCCCCGCCGTGCTTCACTGTAGAAATCACCGAGCCTCCGCCGTGCTTCACTCTAGACATCACCGAGCCCCCATTGTGCTTCACTGTAGACATCACTGAGCCCCCGCCATGCTTTACTGTAGACATCACTGAGCCCCCGCTCTGTGCTTCACTGTAGTCATCACCGAATCCCTGCTGTGTTTCACCGTAGAAATTGCCAAGCCCCCACCGTGCTTCACTGTTCTCATCACCGAGCCCTCGCCATGCTTCACTGTAGACGTCACCGAGCCCCCGCTGTGCTTCACTGTAGACATCCCTGTGCCCCGCCGTGCTCCACTGTAGACATCACCGAGCCCCCGCTGATCTATACTGTAGTCATCACCGAGCCCCCGACGTGCTTCACTATAGAAATCACCAAACCCCTGCTGTGCTTCACTTGTAGACATCACCGAGCCCCCGACGTGATTCACTGTAGATATCAATGAGCCCCCGACATGCTTCATTATAGGCAAGTTGTCAGCAGTCTTCATTCTTCCTCCTACAGAGCCTTGTTCTGTTTTTTGGTCAGTAAAGGTGACGTCTTGGAGTTCGGGCTCTGAGATTGTCACAGTTTAGCATGTGACAAACTGCTGCCACCATATTCTCTCTGCAGGCATTGTGCAGTGGAAGGTTTTTGACCCCCAGCGTCTTTAGGAATCTGGTGGCAGCTGTGACTGCCTCCTCTTCTGCCTTGGTCAGGTAGTGTAGCCAGAAGAGTTGAGCTAAGAGAGCCCTTAGACCGACATCCAGGCAGGTCCTTTATGGCAGCCGGGCACGGGTAGTCTTCACTACTGTGTCCGGCATCCTCGGCGCCTCTTGTGCTTTCTAGGTCTCCGAACTCCATGGCTGACGTGATTATATCTTATGATGTCACATGATTACGGCTGTGAGTGACGTCACTATAATGATGTCACCGCAGACAATCACTACAGCTAAAATGACCAGATGCTGGCCGCCCCTGTCCCATTACATCGTCATGTAAGAAGCTATACGCCGGGGAGGGTGGGACAGACGTACGTTTTGGGAACATTTTCTGGAGGAGTTATTGTTCTAAATCCCCTCGTATGATATAAAATCATCACTATGAAGCAGCATCTAGAGATCCTGATACAGAGCCTTCTACGTCATGTAAAAATATGCAATAAAATCCCCAGAGGAAGCGACATTCCTGTCACAGTGGCCCAGAACACGGGCAAATGAATAGTGCCGAAACCAGTGGCTGTGGGCACAGAATAGTGCCGAAACCAGTGGCTGTGGGCAGAGAATAGTGACGAAACCAGTGGCTGTGGGCAGAGAATAGTGACGAAACCAGTGGCTGTGGGCAGAGAATAGCGCCGAATCCAGTGACTGTGGGCAGAGAATAGTGCCGAAACCAGTGACTGTGGGCAGAGAATAGTGCCGAAACCAGTGAGTGGGGGCAGAGAATAGCGCCGAAATCAGTGGCTGTGGGCAGAGAATAGTGCCGAATCCAGTAACTGTGGGCAGAGAATAGCGCCGAAACCAGTGACTGTGGGCAGAAAATAGTGACGAAACCAATGGCTGTGGGCAGAGAATAGCGCTAAAACCAGTGACTGTGGGCAGAGAATAGTGCCAAAACCAGTGACTGTGGGCAGAGAATAGTGCCAAAACCAGTGACTGTGGGTAGAGAATAGTGCCAAAACCATTGACTATGGGCAGGGAATAGTGCCAAAACCAGTGACTGTGGGCAGAGAATAGTGCCAAAACCAGTGACTGTGGGCAGAGAATAGTGCCAAAACCAGTGACTGTGGGCAGAGAATAGCGCCGAATCCAGTGACTGTGGGCAGAGAATAGTGCTGAAACCAGTGACTGTGGGCAGAGAATAGTGCTGAAACCAGTGACTGTGGGCAGAGAATAGAGCCAAAACCAGTGACTATGGGCAGAGAATAGTGCCAAAACCAGTGACTGTGGGCATAGTGCCAAAACCAGTGACTGTGGGCAGAGAATAGTGCCAAAACCAGTGACTGTGGGCAGAGAATAGCGCCGAATCCAGTGACTGTGGGCAGAGAATAGTGCCGAAACCAGTGACTGTGGGCAGAGAATAGTGCCAAAACCAGTGACTGTGGGCAGAGAATAGCGCCGAATCCAGTGACTGTGGGCAGAGAATAGCGCTGAAACCAGTGACTGTGGGCAGAGAATAGAGCCAAAACCAGTGACTATGGGCAGAGAATAGCGCTGAAACCAGTGACTGTGGGCAGAGAATAGAGCCAAAACCAGTGACTGTGGGCAGAGAATAGCGCCGAATCCAGTGACTGTGGGCAGAGAATAGTGCTGAAACCAGTGACTGTGGGCAGAGAATAGAGCCGAAACCAGTGACTATGGGCAGAGAATAGTGCCAAAACCAGTGACTGTGGGCATAGTGCCAAAACCAGTGACTGTGGGCAGAGAATAGTGCCAAAACCAGTGACTGTGGGCAGAGAATAGCGCCGAATCCAGAGACTGTGGGCAGAGAATAGAGCCAAAACCAGTGACTGTGGGCAGAGAATAGTGCCAAAACCAGTGACTGTGGGCAGAGAATAGTGCCAAAACCAGTGACTGTGGGCAGAGAATAGTGCCAAAACCATTGACTATGGGCAGAGAATAGTGCCAAAACCAGTGACTGTGGGCAGAGAATAGTGCCAAAACCAGTGACTGTGGGCAGAGAATAGTGCCAAAACCAGTGACTGTGGGCAGAGAATAGTGCCAAAACTATTGACTATGGGCAGGGAATAGCGCCGAATCCAGTGACTGTGGGCAGAGAATAGTGCTGAAACCAGTGACTGTGGGCAGAGAATAGAGCCAAAACCAGTGACTGTGGGCATAGTGCCAAAACCAGTGACTGTGGGCAGAGAATAGAGCCGAAACCAGTGACTGTGGGCAGAGAATAGTGCCAAAACCAGTGACTGTGGGCAGAGAATAGTGCCAAAACCAGTGACTGTGGGCAGAGAATAGAGCCAAAACCAGTGACTGTGGGCAGAGAATAGCGCCGAATCCAGTGACTGTGGGCAGAGAATAGTGCTGAAACCAGTGACTGTGGGCAGAGAATAGTGCCAAAACCAGTGACTGTGGGCAGAGAATAGTGCCAAAACCAGTGACTGTGGGCAGAGAATAGCGCTGAAACCAGTGACTGTGGGCAGAGAATAGTGCTGAAACCAGTGACTGTGGGCAGAGAATAGAGCCAAAACCAGTGACTGTGGGCAGAGAATAGAGCCGAAACCAGTGACTGTGGGCAGAGAATAGTGCCAAAACCAGTGACTGTGGGCAGAGAATAGTGCCAAAACCAGTGACTGTGGGCAGAGAATAGAGCCAAAACCAGTGACTGTGGGCAGAGAATAGTGCTGAAACCAGTGACTGTGGGCAGAGAATAGTGCCAAAACCAGTGACTGTGGGCAGAGAATAGTGCCAAAACCAGTGACTGTGGGCAGAGAATAGCGCTGAAACCAGTGACTGTGGGCAGAGAATAGTGCTGAAACCAGTGACTGTGGGCAGAGAATAGTGCCAAAACCAGTGACTATGGGCAGGGAATAGCACCGAAACCAGTGACTGTGGGCAGAGAATAGTGCTGAAACCAGTGACTGTGGGCAGAGAATAGTGCTGAAACCAGTGACTGTGGGCAGAGAATAGTGCTGAAACCAGTGACTGTGGGCAGGGAATAGTGCCAAAACCAGTGACTGTGGGCAGAGAATAGTGCCGAAACCAGTGACTGTGGGCAGAGAATAGTGCTGAAACCAGTGACTGTGGGCAGAGAATAGTGCTGAAACCAGTGACTGTGGGCAGAGAATAGTGCCAAAACCAGTGACTGTGGGCAGAGAATAGTGCCAAAACCAGTGACTGTGGGCAGAGAATAGTGCCAAAACCAGTGACTGTGGGCAGAGAATAGTGCCAAAACCAGTGACTGTGGGCAGAGAATAGTGCCAAAACCAGTGACTGTGGGCAGAGAATAGTGCCAAAACCAGTGACTGTGGGCAGAGAATAGTGCCAAAACCAGTGACTGTGGGCAGAGAATAGTGCCAAAACCAGTGACTGTGGGCAGAGAATAGTGCCAAAACCAGTGACTGTGGGCAGAGAATAGTGCCAAAACCATTGACTATGGGCAGGGAATAGCGCCGAATCCAGTGGCTGTGGGCAGAGAATAGCGCTGAAACCAGTGACTGTGGGCAGAGAATAGTGCCAAAACCAGTGACTGTGGGCAGAGAATAGTGCTGAAACCAGTGACTGTGGGCAGAGAATAGCGCTGAAACCAGTGGCTGTGGGCAGAGAATAGTGCTAAAACCAGTGACTGTGGGCAGAGAATAGTGCTGAAACCAGTGACTGTGGGCAGAGAATAGTGCTGAAACCAGTGACTGTGGGCAGAGAATAGTGCTGAAACCAGTGACTGTGGGCAGAGAATAGTGCTGAAACCAGTGACTGTGGGCAGAGAATAGTGCCAAAACCAGTGACTGTGGGCAGAGAATAGTGCCAAAACCAGTGACTGTGGGCAGAGAATAGTGCCAAAACCATTGACTATGGGCAGGGAATAGCGCCGAATCCAGTGACTGTGGGCAGAGAATAGTGCTGAAACCAGTGACTGTGGGCAGAGAATAGTGCCAAAACCATTGACTATGGGCAGAGAATAGAGCCAAAACCAGTGACTGTGGGCATAGTGCCAAAACCAGTGACTGTGGGCAGAGAATAGAGCCAAAACCAGTGACTGTGGGCAGAGAATAGTGCCAAAACCAGTGACTGTGGGCAGAGAATAGTGCTGAAACCAGTGACTGTGTGCAGAGAATAGAGCCGAAACCAGTGACTGTGGGCAGAGAATAGTGCCAAAACCAGTGACTGTGGGCAGAGAATAGTGCTGAAACCAGTGACTGTGTGCAGAGAATAGAGCCAAAACCAGTGACTGTGGGCAGAGAATAGAGCCAAAACCAGTGACTGTGGGCAGAGAATAGTGCTGAAACCAGTGACTGTGTGCAGAGAATAGAGCCGAAACCAGTGACTGTGGGCAGAGAATAGTGCCAAAACCAGTGACTGTGGGCAGAGAATAGCGCTGAAACCAGTGACTGTGGGCAGAGAATAGTGCTGAAACCAGTGACTGTGGGCAGAGAATAGTGCCAAAACCAGTGACTATGGGCAGGGAATAGCACCGAAACCAGTGACTGTGGGCAGAGAATAGTGCTGAAACCAGTGACTGTGGGCAGAGAATAGTGCTGAAACCAGTGACTGTGGGCAGAGAATAGTGCTGAAACCAGTGACTGTGGGCAGAGAATAGTGCTGAAACCAGTGACTGTGGGCAGGGAATAGTGCCAAAACCAGTGACTGTGGGCAGAGAATAGTGCCGAAACCAGTGACTGTGGGCAGAGAATAGTGCTGAAACCAGTGACTGTGGGCACAGAATAGTGCCAAAACCAGTGACTGTGGGCAGAGAATAGTGCCAAAACCAGTGACTGTGGGCAGAGAATAGTGCTGAAACCAGTGACTGTGGGCAGAGAATAGTGCCAAAACCAGTGACTGTGGGCAGAGAATAGTGCCAAAACCAGTGACTGTGGGCAGAGAATAGTGCCAAAACCAGTGACTGTGGGCAGAGAATAGCGCTGAAACCAGTGGCTGTGGGCAGAGAATAGCGCTGAAACCAGTGGCTGTGGGCAGAGAATAGCGCTGAAACCAGTGGCTGTGGGCAGAGAATAGCGCTGAAACCAGTGACTGTGGGCAGAGAATAGTGCTGAAACCAGTGACTGTGGGCAGAGAATAGTGCCGAAACCAGTGACTGTGGGCAGAGAATAGTGCCAAAACCAGTGACTGTGGGCAGAGAATAGTGCTGAAACCAGTGACTGTGGGCAGAGAATAGTGCTGAAACCAGTGACTGTGGGCAGAGAATAGTGCTGAAACCAGTGACTGTGGGCAGAGAATAGTGCTGAAACCAGTGACTGTAGGCAGAGAATAGAGCCAAAACCAGTGACTGTGGGCAGAGAATAGTGCCAAAACCAGTGACTGTGGGCAGAGAATAGCGCTGAAACCAGTGACTGTGGGCAGAGAATAGTGCTGAAACCAGTGACTGTGGGCAGAGAATAGTGCTGAAACCAGTGACTGTGGGCAGAGAATAGTGCTGAAACCAGTGACTGTGGGCAGAGAATAGCGCTGAAACCAGTGACTGTGGGCAGAGAATAGTGCTGAAACCAGTGACTGTGGGCAGAGAATAGAGCCAAAACCAGTGACTGTGGGCAGAGAATAGAGCCGAAACCAGTGACTGTGGGCAGAGAATAGTGCCAAAACCAGTGACTGTGGGCAGAGAATAGTGCCAAAACCAGTGACTGTGGGCAGAGAATAGAGCCAAAACCAGTGACTGTGGGCAGAGAATAGTGCTGAAACCAGTGACTGTGGGCAGAGAATAGTGCTGAAACCAGTGACTGTGGGCAGAGAATAGTGCCAAAACCAGTGACTGTGGGCAGAGAATAGTGCCAAAACCAGTGACTGTGGGCAGAGAATAGCGCCAAAACCAGTGACTGTGGGCAGAGAATAGTGCCAAAACCAGTGACTGTGGGCAGAGAATAGTGCCAAAACCAGTGACTGTGGGCAGAGAATAGTGCCAAAACCAGTGACTGTGGGCAGAGAATAGTGCCAAAACCAGTGACTGTGGGCAGAGAATAGTGCCAAAACCAGTGACTGTGGGCAGAGAATAGTGCCAAAACCAGTGACTGTGGGCAGAGAATAGTGCCAAAACCAGTGACTGTGGGCAGAGAATAGTGCCAAAACCATTGACTATGGGCAGAGAATAGAGCCGAAACCAGTGACTGTGGGCAGAGAATAGTGCCGAAACCAGTGACTGTGGGCAGAGAATAGCGCCAAAACCAGTGACTGTGGGCAGAGAATAGTGCTGAAACCAGTGACTGTGGGCAGAGAATAGTGCTGAAACCAGTGACTGTGGGCAGAGAATAGTGCTGAAACCAGTGACTGTGGGCAGAGAATAGCGCCAAAACCAGTGACTGTGGGCAGAGAATAGTGCTGAAACCAGTGACTGTGGGCAGAGAATAGTGCTGAAACCAGTGACTGTGGGCAGAGAATAGCGCCAAAACCAGTGACTGTGGGCAGAGAATAGTGCCAAAACCAGTGGCTGTGGGCAGAGAATAGTGCCAAAACCATTGACTATGGGCAGAGAATAGAGCCGAAACCAGTGACTGTGGGCAGAGAATAGTGCCGAAACCAGTGACTGTGGGCAGAGAATAGCGCCAAAACCAGTGACTGTGGGCAGAGAATAGTGCCAAAACCAGTGACTGTGGGCAGAGAATAGTGCTGAAACCAGTGACTGTGGGCAGAGAATAGTGCTGAAACCAGTGACTGTGGGCAGAGAATAGTGCCAAAACCAGTGACTGTGGGCAGAGAATAGTGTTGAAACCAGTGACTGTGGGCAGAGAATAGCGCCAAAACCAGTGACTGTGGGCAGAGAATAGTGCCAAAACCAGTGACTGTGGGCAGAGAATAGCGCCAAAACCAGTGACTGTGGGCAGAGAATAGTGCCAAAACCAGTGACTGTGGGCAGAGAATAGTGCCAAAACCAGTGACTGTGGGCAGAGAATAGTGCCAAAACCAGTGACTGTGGGCAGAGAATAGTGCTGAAACCAGTGACTGTGGGCAGAGAATAGTGCTGAAACCAGTGACTGTGGGCAGAGAATAGTGTTGAAACCAGTGACTGTGGGCAGAGAATAGTGCCAAAACCAGTGACTGTGGGCAGAGAATAGTGCTGAAACCAGTGACTGTGGGCACAGAATAGAGCCGAAACCAGTGACTGTGGGCAGAGAATAGTGCCAAAACCAGTGACTGTGGGCAGAGAATAGTGCCAAAACCAGTGACTGTGGGCAGAGAATAGCGCCAAAACCAGTGACTGTGGGCAGAGAATAGCGCCAAAACCAGTGACTGTGGGCAGAGAATAGCGCTGAAACCAGTGACTGTGGGCAGAGAATAGTGCTGAAACCAGTGACTGTGGGCAGAGAATAGTGCTGAAACCAGTGACTGTGGGCAGAGAATAGTGCTGAAACCAGTGACTGTGGGCACAGAATAGAGCCGAAACCAGTGACTGTGGGCAGAGAATAGTGCCAAAACCAGTGACTGTGGGCAGAGAATAGTGCCAAAACCAGTGACTGTGGGCAGAGAATAGCGCCAAAACCAGTGACTGTGGGCAGAGAATAGCGCCAAAACCAGTGACTGTGGGCAGAGAATAGCGCTGAAACCAGTGACTGTGGGCAGAGAATAGTGCCAAAACCAGTGACTGTGGGCAGAGAATAGCGCTGAAACCAGTGACTGTGGGCAGAGAATAGTGCTGAAACCAGTGACTGTGGGCAGAGAATAGTGCTGAAACCAGTGACTGTGGGCAGAGAATAGTGCCAAAACCAGTGACTGTGGGCAGAGAATAGTGCCGAAACCAGTGACTGTGGGCACAGAATAGTGCTGAAACCAGCGGCAGAAAATTCACCCCCTGCCTATGATCTGGAGCATTGGTGCAGCGGAGGAGACGTTGTCCTCAGGGTGGCAGCGTCCTCAGGGTGGCAGCGTCCTCAGGGTGACAGTGAACTCAGGGTGACAGTGAACTCAGGGTAGCAGTGCCCTCAGGGTGACAGTGCCCTCAGGGTGACAGTGTCCTCAGGGTGGCAGTGTCCTCAGGGTGGCAGTGTCCTCAGGGTGACAGTAAACTCATGGTGAGTGCCCTCAGGGTGACAGTGTCCTCAGGGTGGCAGTGTCCTCAGGGTGGCAGTGTCCTCAGGGTGACAGTGTCCTCAGGGTGGCAGTGTCCTCAGGGTGGCAGTGTCCTCAGGGTGGCAGTGTCCTCAGGGTGACAGTGTACTCAGGGTGACAGTGCCCTCAGGGTGACAGTAAACTCATGGTGAGTGCCCTCAGGGTGGCAGTGCACTCAGGTTGACAGTGTCCTCAGGGTGGCAGTGTCCTCAGGGTGGCAGTGCACTCAGGTTGACAGTGTCCTCAGGGTGGCAGTGCCCTGAGGGTGACAGTGACCTCATGGTGACAGTGACCTCATGGTGACAGTGCCCTCAGTGTGGCAGTGTCCTCAGGGTGACAGTGCCCTCAGGGTGGCAGTGTCCTCAGGGTGACAGTGTCCTCAGGGTGACAGTGTCCTCAGGGTGGCAGTGTCCTCAGGGTGGCAGTGTCCTCAGGGTGACAGTGCCCTCAGGGTGACAGTGCCCTCAGGGTGGCAGTGTCCTCAGGGTGACAGTGTCCTCAGGGTGACAGTGTCCTCAGGGTGACTGTAAACTCATGGTGACAGTGTCCTCAGGGTGACAGTGTCCTCAGGGTGACAGCGTCCAGTGCCAGACCTCTCATCCCTGAGACGGCATGCTCTCTAATTACAGTATATATACTGGACACTCATTACACTGCTCCCATCTCCTGCACTCTCCTCTGCTCCCGGCTTCACGTCTATCAATAATATAATTGGTTTTATTTGGAAAAGGAAAGCAAAATTATTGTACAATTATAATAGAAGCTCTAGAGTAAAACACTGAGGAGGGAAAGGAAGAAAAATGTAACTAGAGGAAAAGGAGGGGAAGGAGGAAGGTAGAAAGGAGAAGAGACTGCTGCAACCAACAGGTGGGAAGACACGTGACAGCTGCAACACAAGATACACATGGTGCATAGACACTGATATAATAAGGGGAAACAGCAAATAAGCATAGTAATACAAAACACACAAGAAGGTCGTCACTTTTGAGACTGCAACCTCTCATTCGACAGCTCTCTGCCTCTCCTGATACTGCTGGCTCTCTAATCTCATTGCACCCTCTCCTGAGTGTGTCCTCTCTCTAATCTTATTGCACCCTCTCCTGATACTGCTGGCTCTCTAATCTTATTGCACCCTCTCTTGAGACTGTGTCCTCTCTCTCTAATCTTATTGCACCCTCTCCTGAGACTGCTGCCTCTCTAATCTTATTGCACCCTCTCTTGAGACTGTGTCCTCTCTAATCTTATTGCACCCTCTCCTGAGACTGCTGGCTCTCTAATCTTATTGCACCCTCTCCTGAGACTGCTGCCTCTCTAATCTTATTGCACCCTCTCTTGAGACTGTGTCCTCTCTAATCTTATTGCACCCGCTCCTGAGACTGCTGCCTCTCTAATCTTATTGCACCCTCTCTTGAGACTGTGTCCTCTCTAATCTTATTGCACCCTCTCCTGAGACTGCTGGCTCTCTAATCTTATTGCACTCTCTCATTAGACTGCTGCCTCTCTAATCTTATTGCACCCTCTCTTGAGACTGTGTCCTCTCTCTAATCTTATTGCACCCTCTCCTGAGACTGCTGGCTCTCTAATCTTATTGCACCCTCTCCTGAGACTGCTGGCTCTCTAATCTTATTGCACCCTCTCCTGAGACTGCTAGCTCTCTAATCTTATTGCACCCTCTCCTGAGACTGCTGGCTTTCTAATCTCATTGCACTCTCTCATTAGACTGCTGGCTCTCTAATCTTATTGCACCCTCTCCTGAGACTGCTGCCTCTCTAATCTTATTGCACCCTCTCCTGAGACTGCTGCCTCTCTAATCTTATTGCACCCTCTCCTGAGACTGCTGGCTCTCTAATCTCATTGCACTCTCTCATTAGACTGCTGGCTCTCTAATCTTATTGCACCCTCTCCTGAGACTGCTGCCTCTCTAATCCTATTGCACCCTCTCCTGAGACTGCTGCCTCTCTAATCTTATTGCACCCTCTCCTGAGACTGCTGGCTCTCTAATCTTATTGCACCCTCTCCTGAGACTGCTGGCTCTATAATCTTATTGCACCCTCTCCTGAGACTGCTGGCTCTCTAATCTTATTGCACTCTCTCATTAGACTGCTGCCTCTCTAATCTTATTGCACCCTGTCCTGAGACTGTGTCCTCTCTCTAATCTCATTGCACCCTCTCATTAGACTGCTCCCACCTCTCGTGAGACCCTCTCTCATTAGCCTCTGTCCTCTATGAATCATATGACTGGTGATATGACCTCAGTCCTGTCACACTGCTCTTGACTCTCCTCTCTGACGCTCCCTGTGTGACAGTTTGCAGCCTCCCTCTCATTAGACTGCTCCTCCCAGCCTCCGGCCTCTCTCCTCCTCCTCCTCATGATTCTTCCTGATCTCAGCGGCACAACTTTTACTTTCATGTGTTTTATGTTTTTCCAGTCCCAGGGTCACTGGAGATGAGAGCTGTGCCCCCTTTGCGACGGAAGCCCACCCTGACGTTCATCTGACAGGTGCCAGAGCTTCCCTGGGTGGAGAGGACCTGCTGCTGCCTGCCCAGCCTCCACCTGCCCCAGCCTCCACCTGGCCAGCCTCCCCCCGGTGCTCCACGCTGAGGGTTACTCTCCTGCAGACTTTATACTCTCCTCTATTTTCTGTGCTGACACCAGTGGCCCCGAGTCTGCTGCCAGTCCCTGCTGCTGTTTGTGGTGCCTCCTGCCCCTGCTTCTGTTTGTGGTACCTCCTGCCACTGCTGTTGGTGCCTCCTGGTCCTACTGTTGGTGGTGCCTCCTGCCCCTGTTGCTGGTGCCTCCTGCCCCTGTTGCTGTTTGTGGTGCCTCCTGTCTCTGTTGTTGGTGCCTCCTGCCCCTGCTGTTGGTGCCTCCTGCCCCTGCTGTTGGTGCCTCCTGCCCCTGCTGTTGGTGCCTCCTGGTCCTACTGTTGGTGCCTCCTGGTCCTACTGTTGGTGCCTCCTGCTGTTGGTGCCTCCTGGTCCTACTGTTGGTGGTGCCTCCTGCCCCTGTTGCTGTTTGTGGTGCCTCCTGGTCCTACTGCTGCTGTTGTTTTCTGCCTCCCGCCCCTGCTGCTGCTGCTGTTGTTTGGTAGCTCCCGCCCCTGCACACCTTTCCCCTGCATACCTGCCCCACCTGCCTAGAGATTTCCATCTCTCCTCCCAACTGCCCCTAATCACAACTTGTAACTGTCTGTGGCCAGGCTTTGCCATAAGCCTTCCTTGCCTGCTCCCTTTATCCTGGCAGCTCCTATTCTGACCCCGTACTCCCCCTTGTCCTGTGGGTCCAGGTCCCAGGATGGACCTGTGGTGGGTGTTTTTGTACACAATGGTCCTCCTCGCCCCCTTTCTTCTGATGCAAATCAGCAGCACCTTTAAATTCCACGTGAAAATCTTCTCCTATTGCGTCTTCTGTCTCACCCTGTCTGCGCTGGCAGTGCCCGTCTGCCTGCTGAAAAATGGAGGCCGGACGGTGGACAATATGAGGTGAGCCGGTAGAAGTCATTTTTTTGCTCATTTGAAAAAAATGTAGGGTGGAGTGTTATAGAGGTAACGCAGGAGATGATCGTGCACAGGTGACACCGCCGGCTCACCATGACAATGGGGTCACTAGGGGGTTTAATCCTGTAGTTAAAAAGGTCAGAAAATTTTGGTGGTAAATTGTGGACCGGTAGGTGGTCCAAACACTGGGACCTCCACTGTTCTCGAGAGCAGGGTTCTGATATGTTCCCCCAGGATGGAGTTCTCTAGGCAATAAATGGATGGAGGCCATCATTATGAAGGGGCATTTCAGAACCTCATTCTTGGCATCAGCGAGGGCACCATCGATCGGACCCCCACAAGCTGTGCACAGCTGATCACTGAAGGCTGCAAATAACCATTGTACCCCTTCTCGAGGTGCGGATGTATGGATCAAGCTCAGGAGCGACGTGTATGAAAGCTCTCATCGATTCTGGGAACCCATGATATAGGTTTTCTGATGGGCTGCCATGATAGGTGAGGGTCTGTCGAAGACCCTCACGGCGGCTATGTCGGTACTTTCACCTATGTATTGCAATATGCAAAATTTCAATATACAAAATAAGAAAGACTAATACATTATATATATATATATAATACTGGCCAAAAGTATTGGCACCCCTGCAATTCTGTCAGATAATACTCAGTTTCTTCCTGAAAATGATTGCAATCACATTTTCTTTGGTATTATTATCTTAATTTATTTTGCTTGCAATGAAAAAACACAAAAGAGAATGAAACAAAAATCAAATCATTGATCATTTCACACAAAACTCCAAAAATGGGCCAGACAAAAGTATTGGCACCCTTAACCTAATACTTGGTTGCACAACCTTTAGCCAAAATATCAGCAAACAACCGCTTCCGGTAACCATCAATGAGTTTCTTACAATGCTCTGCTGGAATTTTAGACCATTCTTTTTTAGCAAACTGCTCCAGGTCCCTGAGATATGAAGGGCGCCTTCTCCAAACTGCCATTCTGAGATCTCTCCACAGGTGTTCTATGGGGTTCAGGTCTGGACTCATTGCTGGCCACTTTAGTAGTCTCCAGTGCTTTCTATCAAACCATTTTCTAGTGCTTTTTGGAGTGTGTTTTGGGTCATTGTCCTGCTGGAAGACCCATGACCTCTGAGGGAGACCCGGCTTTCTCACACTGGGCCCTACATTATGCTGCAAAATTTGTTGGTAGTCTTCAGACTTCATAATGCCATGTACACGGTCAAGCAGTCCAGTGCCAAAGGCAGCAAAGCAACCCCAAAACATCAGGGAACCTCCGCCATGTTTGACTGTAGGGACCGTGTTCTTTTCTTTGAATGCCTCTTTTTTTACCTGTAAACTCTATGTTGTCTCATCTGACCAGAGAACATTCTTCCAAAACGTTTTAGGCTTTCTCAGGTAAGCTTTGGCAAACTCCAGCCTGGCTTTTTTATGTCTCGGGGTAAGAAGTGGGGTCTTCCTGGGTATCCTACCATACAGTCTCTTTTCATTCAGACGCCGACGGATAGTACGGGTTGACACTGTTGTACCCTCGGACTGCAGGGCAGCTTGAACTTGTTTGGATGTTAGTCGAGGTTCTTTATCCACCATCCGCTCAATCTTGCGCTGAAATCTCTCGTCAATTTTTCTTTTCCTTCCACATCTAGGGAGGTTAGCCACAGTGCCATGGGCTTTACACTTCTTGATGACACTGCGCACCGTAGACCCAGGAACTTTCAGGTCTTTGGAGATGGACTTGTAGCCTTGAGATTGCTCATGCTTCTTCACAATTTGGATTCTCAAGTCCTCAGACAGTTCTTTGGTCTTCTTTCTTTTCTCCATGCTCAATGTGGTACACACAAGGACACAGGACAGAGGTTGAGTCAACTTTAATCCATGTCACCTGGCTGCAAGTGTGATTTAGTTATTGCCAACACCTGTTAGGTGCCACAGGTAAGTTACAGGCGCTGTTAATTACACAAATTAGAGAAGCATCACATCATTTGTCAAACAGTGCCAATACATTTGTCCACCCCCTTTTTTATGTTTGGTGTGGAATTATATCCAATTTGGCTTTATAACATTTTTTTTTTATTTTTTTTCATTGAAGACAATAATAGCAAAGAATTTGTGATTGCAATCATTTTCAGGAAGAAACTGAGTATTATCTGATGGAATTGCAGGGGTGCTAATACTTTTGGCCAGCACTGTATGTATATATATATATATATATATATATATATATATATATATATATATATATATATATATATATATATATATATATATATATATATATAATATTTATATATATAAAATGTTCTGCGGGTGACAACAGTCACAATCAGTAGGACATTTACCGGCCGTCGCTGTGAATGACTTCAGCACATCTGCGGCCACAGGACATCACTAGTCTCACACTGCTCTGGGGGGATTTTGTCCCCACTCTTCTTCCAGTCTCTTCCACAGGACATCACTAGTCTCTCACACTGCTCTGGGGAGATTTTGGCCCCACTCTTCTTCCAGTCTCTTCCACAGGACATCACTAGTCTCTCACACTGCTCTGGGGAGATTTTGGCCCCACTCTTCTTCCAGTCTCTTCCACAGGACATCACTAGTCTCTCACACCGCTCTGGTGGGATTTTGGCCCACTCTTCTTCCAGTCTCTTCCACAGGACATCACTAGTCTCTCACACTGCTCTGGTGGGATTTTGGCCCCACTCTTCTTCCAGTCTCTTCCACAGGACAACACTGGTCTCTCACACTGCTCTGGGGAGATTTTGGTCCACTCTTCTTCCAGTCTCTTCCACAGGACATCACTAGTCTCACACTGCTCTGGGGGTATTTTGGCCCCACTCTTCTTCTAGTCTCTTCCACAGGACATCACTAGTCTCTCACACCGCTCTGGTGGGATTTTGGCCCCACTCTTCTTCCAGTCTCTTCCACAGGACATCACTAGTCTCTCACACTGCTCTGGGGGGATTTTGGCCCACTCTTCTTCCAGTCTCTTCCACAGGACATCACTAGTCTCTCACACTGCTCTGGGGGGATTTTGGCCCCACTCTTCTTCCAGTCTCTTCCACAGGACATCACTAGTCTCACACTGCTCTAGGGGGATTTTGGCCCACTCTTGTTTCAGTGTCTTCCACAGTTCTTTGACTGTTGTGTGTTTCTTGGCCATAGCTTTGTCACCAAGGATTTTCCAGAGGTTTCTATTGGGTTTAGATCATGACTCTGGGCTGTGGCCATTTCATTGTTTCCAGGATTGGCTTTCCCCGTTTTGCTGTGTGACAGGGGGCATTGTTCTGCATGGAAATTGCTTGCTGATTGAGTGATGAACACAAGTAAGGAGCCGCGTGTTGTGAAGAAGGTTATGATCCACACTTGCATTTACTCTGCCATGTAGCTGTATGAGAGGTCCAACTCCTGCTGCAAAACATTCCCCAAACCATGACCCTTCGTCCACCGCCTTTCACTGACTTCTTAACACACTTTGGGTTCAGTCTTTCCCCAGTTTGTCTATGAACATAATGTTTCCCATCAGACCCAGATACATTAAATTTGCCTTCATCAGTAAAATGAGCTGTGGACACTTCTCCTCTGTCCACACAACATGCTCCTCACCAAAGGTGAGTCTAGCATGGTGATTCTTTCTGCTAATGAGGTTTGGTCACTGCAAAGTTGGCTTTCAGTCCAAATGCTCTTACACGTCGTGACCCTGTATGACAAGACAGACCCTTACCCTGTTCAGTGCTGAACTGGAAGCAATTCCAGCTGCAGTGTGGAAATGATTACCCATGGAGATTCTCCCCATTATCCTGTCCTCTCTTGCATTTGTCTTTCAAGGGCGACCAACCTTCTTGGGGGACTTGAAAGAGTTTTTAACCCCTTAACGACCCATGACGTACTGGGTACGTCATGGATCGTGTGCCGGTAAGCCCCGCCCCCTGCCGCCGGCAGGCGGCCGCGATCCGCGCACATATCAGCTGTTATCAACAGCTGACATGTGCCTGCTAGCCGCGGGTGGAATCTCTTCCACCCGCGGCCATTAACCCCTTACATTTCGCTGCCAAAATCTGGCAGCGATATGTATATGGGCGCCGCCATGACAGTCACTTACCCCGCCCCCACCAGAAGTCACGTGACATGATCACGTGACTTTCGGTGGTTGCCATGGTAGCACAGGGTCATGTGATGACGCCTGCAGCTAACATGACTCACTTCCTCTCAATGCCGGAATACAGCCGGCATTGAAAGTAAAGCAGCAAATCTGCAGATCTCAGCTGTGTAGCTGAGATCTGCAGATAGTTCAGAGCGATCGGATTGCTGATCGCTATAGCCCGCTAGGGGGACTGGTAAAATAAAAAAAAAGTGTTAAAAAATTTAAAAAAATAAAAAAAACCTAAAAGTTCAAATCACCCCCCTTTCACCCCATTGAAAATTAAAGGGTTAAAAAAATACAAAATACACACATATTTGGTATCGCCGCGTTCAGAAATGCCCGATCTATCAAAATATAAAATCAATTAATCTGATCAGTAAACGGCGTAGCGGCAAAAAAATTCCAAACGCCAAAATTACGTTTTTTGGTTGCCGCAAATTTTGCGCAAAATGCAATAACAGGCGATCAAAACGTAGCATCTGCGCAAAAATGGTACCGTTAAAAACGTCAGGTCGAGACGCAAAAAATAAGGCATCACTGAGCATCAGATCCTGAAAAATGAGAACGCTACGGGTTTTGCAAAATGGTGCAAAACGTGCGCCACGTTTTTGGACAAGCTTGTGAATTTTTTTTAACCCCTTAGATACAAGTAAACCTATACATGTTTGGTGTCTACAAACTCGCACTGACCTGAGGCATCACATAGATATCTCAGTTTTACCATATAGTGAACACAGTGAATAAAATATCCCAAAAACTATTGTACGATCACACTTTTTTTGCAATTTTTCCGCACTTGGAATTTTGTTGCCGTTTTCCAGTACACTGTATGGTAAAATTTATGGTTTCATTTAAAAGTACAACTCGTCCTGCAAAAAACAAGCCTTCATATGGCAAGATTGATGGAAAAATAAAAAAGTTACGCCTCTCGGAAGAAGGGGAGCAAAAAACAAAACCGCAAAAACGGAAAGTGCCCGGGGGCTGAAGGGGTTAATGTTGTAGAGATGCAATATTCTCGAAATCACAGACTTAGAACAACCAACTTCTCTTGCTATGGCTGATAGCGTCTCCCTTTTGGCCTTCATCAGGACAACCTGCTGCCAGAGGGTTTCAGTCACATAACTTTTTCTGGGACTGCGGCTGATAACTAATAAGGCCATTATTACACATGGACTGTCACTTTAAGGGATTTGTTGACTACGGTATGTTACAAAACCTAAAAGGCGGTAGGGATCATTATAAGAGTCTGCACTGTGCCCGATATGGCAGAATTTATTGTGGGGGGTTTCTGGTGGCACAAGGTGAACGTGACATACTGGGCACTGAGATGGCAAAGCTATGGAAAAATTACAAGATATTATTATTATTATTATTCCATCTCAGCAATGCTGTGTAAATCACCAATGAGCGGGATATTCCCATCACGGTCGTTAACGGCAGACATGTGAATATCTGTCTGTTTGCCGCCTACAGAAGGGCGAGACTCTGGAAACACCTGATTGTGCTGTGCTACAGTTTCCATAAATCTCCTTTTACCCGGATACAGGCTGTGTTACGGTTTCCATAATTTGCCTGTTACCCGGATACGGGCTGTGCTACGGTTTCCATAATTTGCCTGTTACCCGGATACGGGCTGTGCTACGGTTTCCATAATTTGCCTGTTACCCGGATACGGGCTGTGCTACGGTTTCCATAATTTGCCTGTTACCCGGATACAGGCTGTGCTACGGTTTCCATAATTTGCCTGTTACCCGGATACGGGCTGTGCTACGGTTTCCATAATTTGCCTGTTACCCGGATACGGGCTGTGCTATGGTTTCCATAAATCTCCTGTTACCCGGATACGGACTGCGCTACGGATTCCATAACTCGCCTGTTGCCCAGATACGGACTGCGCTACGGTTTCCATAACTCGCGTGTTACCCGGATATGGGCTGTCCTACGGTTTCCATAACTCGCGTGTTACCCGGATACGGGCTGTCCTACGGTTTCCATAACTCGCATGTTACCCAGATATGGACTGCGCTACGGTTTCCATAATTCGCGTGTTACCCGGATATGGGCTGTGCTATGGTTTCCATAAATCTCCTGTTACCCGGATACGGACTGCGCTACGGATTCCATAACTCGCCTGTTGCCCAGATACGGACTGCGCTACGGTTTCCATAACTCGCGTGTTACCCGGATACGGGCTGTCCTACGGTTTCCATAACTCGCATGTTACCCGGATACGGGCTGTCCTACGGTTTCCATAACTCGCGTGTTACCCGGATAGGGCTGTCCTACGGTTTCCATAACTCGCATGTTACCCGGATACGGGCTGTCCTACGGTTTCCATAACTCGCATGTTACCCAGATACGGACTGCGCTACGGTTTCCATAACTCGCGTGTTACCTGGATACATTGGAATCGCTTGCATAAGTGAATGCGTTACAGAGGTTTTCCACGTAAAGTCACACGTGCCACTTCCAAAATCTGCTGCATCCATAAGGGGCTAAGAGGACGTGGAAGTGACGGCTTCTCTCCGAGGCCTCTGCCCGGTGATGTGGAGAACGGCTGCAGGTCTCTTTTATGCTTTTGATCTCCTTTTCTTACTGTTTTCAGTGAATACAAAAAAATCCAGTTCACCTCTTAAGACTGTGGACCAGGCCCTGCTCACACCGCTGAGGGTACGTTACATTGTGTCAGTGCAGACTGTCCTCTGTGAGCCAAGTGCGGAGCAAATGTCTCCTCTCCTGTACTCACATTTACTGGGATATTCCTGACTGCACGGTCTCACTAAGTGTCTGACTGTTGAGATCCACTAGTCCTGAGGGCGGAGCTCTGAATTAGAGCGGTGGCCCCGTATCCATTGTCAGTATTGGGGGGGATAGCTGATAACTGCTAATCCATACACTGACACATTGTAACAAAAGTGCAGTTGAATGTTCACTTCTCACACGTGTGGGGGATGAATAACTGCCTCTGCCCATATTGTGTGATACTTTCCATCCCAGCGAGTCTGGCGGAAGATGAGTCGTTTAATAATTTGGGTCATTGTACTCCTCTTCTAGAAATCACAATATTTTCCTCTCTGGGCGTCTCCTCATAACTCAAGCGGCTCATACACATGAAAACCCTGTGTGTGGGTAGTCTCTCAGCATGGTGCTGCCGCCGTGTGCTGCCACCGCTATGTGCAGCCCTCGTGTTCTGCTGCCACCGTGTGCTGCCCTCGTGTTCTCCTGCCACCGTGTGCTGCCCTCGTGTTCTCCTGCCACCGTGTGCTGCCCTCGTGTTCTCCTGCCATCGTGTGCTGCCCTCGCGTTCTCCTGCCATGTGCTGCCCTCGCGTTCTCCTGCCGTGTGCTGCCCTCGCGTTCTCCTGCCGTGTGCTGCCCTCGCGTTCTCCTGCCGTGTGCTGCCCTCGCGTTCTCCTGCCGTGTGCTGCCCTCGCGTTCTCCTGCCGTGTGCTGCCCTCGCGTTCTCCTGCCGTGTGCTGCCCTCGCGTTCTCCTGCCGTGTGCTGCCCTCGCGTTCTCCTGCCGTGTGCTGCCCTCGCGTTCTCCTGCCGTGTGCTGCCCTCGCGTTCTCCTGCCGTGTGCTGCCCTCGCGTTCTCCTGCCGTGTGCTGCCCTCGCGTTCTCCTGCCGTGTGCTGCCCTCGCGTTCTCCTGCCGTGTGCTGCCCTCGCGTTCTCCTGCCGTGTGCTGCCCTCATGTCCTGCCCTCATGTGCTGCTGCTGCCATGTGCTGCCCCCTTGTGCTGCCGTAGTGTGGCACTGTCATCTTTCTGTACCGGAATATTCCTTGTCCCTTAGATTCCATATAAGTCTTACATTAAATTGCTTCTGTCAGCACAGACCGACTGTACTAACCAAGCCCAGGCGCTCAGCCATCATGGCGACCAGTCATCTCCATGCACCTTCCCGCCTACTTATATTGCCTCCATCTTCACCCCCTTCTGTGGTTGATAGCCGTGCCTTCATAGAGCACAGAAGGGCGGAGATAGTAGAAGAACAAGCAGGTGGGGAGGAGCATATAAATGACTGGCCGCCATGATGCACGAGCACCTGGGCTTGGTTAGACCAGTCATTCTGTGCTGACAGAGGCCCTTTAAGTTACATTCATTATAGTGGGACCCCTAGAACTAAGTCCTGTATTACAGCCATGAGCTTTGGTTATTTTAGTGAACCCCTCCTTAAAGGCATTCTTGAATCTTCAATATTCAGGAGCGCACCACTCATCTGCCTCTGGGATGGTGGTCTCTGCTCTGCAAGGGGTGGGGGGCTGGACACGGTCCTGCAGAGCGTAGACTCGGATGGTGATGTCTGCTCTGCAAGGGGTGGACACAGTTCTGTAGCGCATAGACTCGGATGATGATGTCCGCTCTGCAGGGGGTGGACACGGTTCTGTAGAGCGTAGACTCGGATGGTGGTCTCTGCTCTGCAGGGGGTGGACACGGTTCTGTAGAGCGTAGACTCGGATAGTGGTCTCTGCTCTGCAGGGGGTGGACACGGTTCTGTAGAGCGTAGACTCGGATAGTGGTCTCTGCTCTGTGGGGGCGGTTCTGTAGAGCGTAGACTCGGATGGTGATGTCCGCTCTGTGAGGGGTGGATGCGGTTCTGTAGAGCGTAGACTCGGATAGTGATGTCCGCTCTGCAGGGGGTGGACACGGTTCTGAAGAGCATAGACTCGGATGGTGGTCTCTGCTCTACAGGGGATGGACACGGTTCTGTAGAGCGTAGACTCGGATGGTGGTCTCTGCTCTGCAGGGGGTGGACACGGTTCTGTAGAGCGTAGACTCGGATAGTAATGTCCGCTCTGCAGGGGGTGGACACGGTTCTGTAGAGCATAGACTCGGATAGTGATGTCCGCTCTGCAGGTGGTGGACACTGTTCTGTAGAGTGTAGACTCGGCTGGTGGTCTCTGCTCTGCAGGGGGTGGACATGGTTCTGTAGAGCGTAGACTCGGATGGTGGTCTCTGCTCTGCATGGGATGGACACGGTTCTGTAGAGCGTACACTCGGATGGTGATGTCCACTCTGCAGGGGGTGGACATGGTTCTGTAGAGCGTAGACTCGGATGGTGGTCTCTGCTCTTTAGGGGGTGGGGGGCCTGGACACAAATTCCATCATTTCTTTCTACAGGTGCACAGATACAATCACGCAGCTTCTTGCCTTATAGCGGCTCTCCTCAGCCACGTCTTCTCATATTAACCACTACTCCCCCTTTCCTCCGCTCTCATCATGGCTCTGCATCCTAATAGCCTCCTGGGCCTCTTGAATATTTACCGCATGGCTGTGGGCGTCCATAGATTAAACTCCACCTGAAGGTGAGGAGAGGAACGAGGCGTAGTTACAAAGGTCTAAAGTCAAGGCTGCGCTCCAGGAATAGTCGGGAGATAAGCAGCAGAGTATTAATGATCTCCGCTCGTCTATGCCACTTTATAATTAGTGGAGCTGGTCACGTGGCCGCACGCCGTGTGCTGACTTCACAACTTCTCTGTACGCTCTGCAGCCTTTATATGGAATTTATACATCTCATAGGATTTGATGGAGCTGGACGAGATGAGACACCAGGATGATGGGGGTTATCCTCACTGAGACTTCTGATGCATGGTTCTGGAAGCCCCTTTAAGTCCATCTTCTGCCGGAGCCGCTTCCTTGGCCGGCTTCTTATCAGGCCCGGTGGCTTTATATTACGTTTCTGACCAGTGAACACACAATCCACTTATCTGCGGTTGTCGGCCAGTTGCTGTGTATTCGGCATCGCCTTTCCGGAGCAATGATCCAGCTGCAAAAAGTAAATCCTGATGTGCGTCGTCTGCCGTGATTAACTGATAAGGACTAGACCCATCCCCGAGCGTCGGTACCGGGTCATGAAAGGTTTCGCAGATTATCCTCAATTTTTTCTCTCATGGATGTCAGTGAATTGGACTTTATGTCTAAACCTTCTCGGCATACATTCTGCGTATTCACGCAAAGGCTTGAGCTACACACCACACCCGCGCTAATCTCTGCGGCAGCCGATTATATGTCCTCCCCAAAAATGTGCTGGCAAATCCCATAAAGTGCATTACAACCATAACTGGTGTATGTTGCCGGTGAAGAGGGGGAGCTCGGCTGGGTCCGCGGCAATTATTTAGCTTTACCGTGGCCTTCTTCACCGGGCCCCAGTCAAAGCCGCAGCAGAGGGGCACGGCAGTGTTGCTTTGGCTACTATACATGGCTGTTATGATTCAGTGACTGAGGAGGATCAAAAAGGGGCAAAAACTAGGAAACCAAGAGAATCACCAGAGTGGTTGGAAACTCAGCAGACTGCAGACCTCTAACTGACAACACAACTAGAAGTAGCCGTGGGACGTGCCTACGATGACCTAGTCGCCTCGACACAGGCGGAGAGCTAATTATTCCTAAAAAGAGAAAAACAAGGAAAGCTAATCTGCCTCGGAGCAGTCCCCCAAAGATATAGATAGCCAACAAACATGTAAAGCCGGGGAGACAAGATGAAACACAGTACACAGGTATAAAACAGATTCAGCAAAGATGAGGCTCAAACTATCTATATAGAAAAGGACAGAAAAGAGCACTGTTTGCAGCCGCGCAATACCTTAAAAAAACCAACACACCTGATATGAAAAAAGCGGAGACCACACGGCCTCTCCCCCACTATATCAGTACTTTGGTGTTACTGGGATCCAAGCAAAACACTAATATAGAAGAAGGACTGAAATTAATACCAAGCATGACAAAACAAGACTACATTGCAGAATATGGCGCAAGGTACACAGACATTCCCAGCACGGAATAGAAGGTAGAAACAGAAGATAGGGCAGGCTCCAGAATGTCCACAGCTCCACAAGAGACAACATTGATCACCGGCCCAGACCAAGAGAACACTACTCAGTTATATAGGCCCAATCTGAGCAGCCTGATTTCCAATCATCATCAGCTGTCTGGCTTCTGTTAAGCAGACCAACTCTATTACCAGCACTGGCCACAAGAGGGAGCCCCAAACCGGTACCCAGTCCAAATGTGTTCACAACACATGGCTAATTTGCGTGCAAATTAGCCATGTGCTGGAGTAGAGGCAGGGTCTGTGGAGCAGGGCGCTGGCGTGTCATCGCTGGGCGTTCAGCAGGTTGGTGAGGTCGTCATAGGTCACCAGCCAACCCGCTATCTGGTCAGGACAGGTGTGGAAAGGGCCACAATAGCTTTCTATACAGGATTGCTGGTGCAGCACGTGAGAAAATCCCACAGCTGCTTTTTTTGTCTCAAGAAAAGGAGGGCAAAGCTTAGGAAAAATCTAGTATAAAGTCATCAACCGTGTGGGTGATTATACGAGGATCCACAGAGGTTGGGGTCACGTCCGGCTAATGATCACCGGTGTTCACCATCCACACCACCTGGCAATATTCTCCTTTACGAGTGAGAGATTTTCCTACAATAATCTGAAGAGGTAACAGAAAATGTCCTGTCAAATGACAAAGTGCCGGAAAAATACAACTTTCTCACATCCTCATCTCCAGAAATCACTTCACAGCTCGAGAAGAGAAAAAGATGAAATATTTAATGGTCATTTACTGAAAGTAATTGGGCAAACATTCTTCTGCCGAGTGTCTGCAAATTTACACAGCGTGAAGGAAATTATTTGGAAGGCAATTAACGTTCCGGGCTTTCTGCAATTCTGTAAGAGCTCAGCGCCCAGTTCTTCAGGGATCTGAGAATGACATGAAACGCGCTGAGAATTCACCAGTGTGCAGTGTGCCGTGTCAGAAGTGGTGGTCAGTGGCAGGTAGGTGGCCATGACATACTGTCCTGATAGCAGGTGCCAGACTGGTGTACAGGGAACGGATAAAAAGAATTTTCAATTAAGGCTAAAAGGAAACACAGGTTTCTGCAAACAAAGTTGATTTGTATAATCAAAAGTTCTAAAAGTCATAAAGAAAAGTGACATGAGCCTATCATATCATGCCAACCTACCCATAGAGCCAAGTGCCTGATACCATCCATCTTCAGGAGCCAAGTGTCTGATACTATCCTACCCCCGGAGCCAAGTGTCTGATACCATCTAACTCCAGGAACAAGGTGTCTGATACCATCCTACCCCCAGAGCCAAATGTGTGATACCATCCTACCCCCGGAGCCAAGTGTCTGATACCATCCATCCTCAGGAGCCAAGTTTCTGATACCATCCTATCCCCAGAACCAAATGTGTGATACCATCCTACCCCCGGTGCCAAATGTGTAATACAATCCCTAATCCCAGATACCATCCTACTACAGGAACAAGATGTCTGATACCATCATAGCTCAGGAGCTAAGTGCCTGATACCATCTTCCTGTCGGAGCCAAGTGTTTGATACCATCCTACCCCCCAGAGCTAAGTGTCTGATACCATCCTCCTCTTGGAGCCAAGTGTCTGATACCATCTTAATCCCAGATCCAAGTGTCTCATACCATCATACCCCCAAAGCCAAGTGTCTGATACCATCCTACCCCCGGAGCCAAGTGTCTGATACTATCCTCCTCTCGGAGCCAAGTGTCTGATACCATCCTACCCCCGCAGCCAAGTGTCTGATAGTATCCTCCTCTCGGAGCCAAGTGTCTGATACCATCCTACCCCCAGAGCCAAGTGTCTGATAGCATCCTTCTCTCGGAGCCAAGTGTCTGATACCATCCTACCCCCGGAGCCAAGTGTCTGATACCATCCTACCCCCGGAGCCAAGTGTCTGATACCATCTTAATCCCAGATCCAAGTGTCTGATACCATCTTAATCCCAGATCCAAGTGTCTCATACCATCCTATCACTCAAGGCAAATGTGTGATACCATCCTACCCCCAAAGCCAAGTGTCTGATACCATCCTACCCCCAAAGCCAAGTGTCTGATACCATCCTACCCCCGGAGCCAAGTGTCTGATAGCATCCTTCTCTCGGAGCCAAGTGTCTGTTAGCATCCTACCCCCAGAGCCAGGTGTCTGATACCATCCTACCACCGTAGCCAAGTGTCTGATACCATCCTACCCCCGGAGCCAAGTGTCTGATACCATCCTAATCCCAGAGCCAAGTGTCTGATACCATCTTAATCCCAGATCCAAGTGTCTCATACCATCCTATCACCCAAGGCAAATGTGTGATACCATCCTACCCCCAAAGCCAAGTGTCTGATACCATCCTACCCCCGGAGCCAAGTGTCTGATACCATCCTTCTCTCGGAGCCAAGTGTCTGATAGCATCCTACCCCCGGAGCCAGGTGTCTGATACCATCCTAATCCCAGAGCCAAGTGTCTCATACCATCCTATCACCCAAGGCAAATGTGTGATACCATCCTACCCCTGGAGCCAAGTGTCTGATACCATCTTTCTCTCGGAGCCAAGTGTCTGATACCATCCTACCCCCAGAGCCAAGTGTCTGATACCATCCTACCCCCGGAGCCAAGTGTCTGATAGCATCCTACCCCCGGAGCCAGGTGTCTGATACCATCTTAATCCCAGATCCAAGTGTCTCATACCATCCTATCACCCAAGGCAAATGTGTGATACCATCCTACCCCTGGAGCCAAGTGTCTGATACCATCTTTCTCTCGGAGCCAAGTGTCTGATACCATCCTACCCCCAGAGCCAAGTGTCTGATACCATCCTACCCCCGGAGCCAAGTGTCTGATAGCATCCTACCCCCGGAGCCAGGTGTCTGATACCATCTTAATCCCAGATCCAAGTGTCTCATACCATCCTATCACCCAAGGCAAATGTGTGATACCATCCTACCCCTGGAGCCAAGTGTCTGATACCATCTTTCTCTCGGAGCCAAGTGTCTGATACCATCCTACCCCCAGAGCCAAGTGTCTGATACCATCCTACCCCCAGAGCCAAGTGTCTGATACCATCCTACCCCCAGAGCCAAGTGTCTGATACCATCCTCATCTCGGAGCCAAGTGTCTGCTACCATCCTAATCCCAGAGCCAAGTGCCACTTGTTCTTAGCATTGCCCTTTTCTTGGCAGGTTGCATATTGTACCGCCTGCATTGTGAAGGAATCCCTGGATATACTGGCTTTACTCTCTGTATACACAGCCTACAATATCATAAAAGACAGAATTCCAATTTGCTGAGGAAAGACATCGGCTACAGTAAAAGTTTGTCAACTAAGTCTTGGTTTATACCGAAAAATTTCTGATATAAAAAAAAGTCTATAATTACATGCAAAAATGATGACTTCATCAAGAAGAGCCAGAACAATCCTGATGTCTTCTGCTCCATCTGTGGAGAGGAGAGGGTGAAAAACAAAAGAAATATGCCATGTAGAGCATGGAGTAGACCTGGCTGATTTTGGGGTACAGCTTGGAGACCAGGATACGTCTTGGTTTCCACATATGGTTTACAGAACACGTCTGGAGCATCACCGACAGTGGACAAATGGTGAATAAAAAGTCTAAACTTTGGTGTGCCGATGGTATGGAGAGAACCGAAATACCACCATGACAATTATTTTTCTGTTGTAAAGATTAAAGGCTTTAATCATTACAATAAAGCTCAGGGGAATTATCCTGATTACAAATCAACAAGACAACCTTTACTCCATGGCAATGACATTCCCAGACCAGTGAATACCAGATGACCTCTTTCACATGGTGATGACATAGCCACCAGTGATTACCAGATGACCTATTCCATGTGGCGATGACATTCCCAGAAGACACTTCCACGTGGCGATGACGTTTCCTGACCCGTGTTTACCAGATGACCTCTTCCACATGACGTTCCCAGACCAGTGATTACCAGATGACCTCTTCCACATAGCGATGACGTTCCTAGACTAGTGATTACCAGACGACCTATTCCATGTGGCGATGAAGTTCACAGACGACCTCTTCCACGTGGCGATGACGTTTCCTGACCAGTGTTTACCAGATAACCTCTTCCACATGGTGATGACATACCCACCAGTGATTACCAGATGACCTCTTCCACATGGCAATGATGTTCCCAGACCAGTGATTACCAGACGACCTCTTCCACATGGTGATGATATTCCCACCAGTGATTACCAGACGACCTCTTCCACATGGTGATGATATTCCCACCAGTGATTACCAGACGACCTCTTCCACATGGTGATGATATTCCCACCACTGATTACCAGATGACCTCTTCCACGTGGCGATGACATTCCCAGACCAGTGATTACCAGACGACCTCTTCCACATGGTGATGATATTCCCACCAGTGATTACCAGACGACCTCTTCCACATGGTGATGATATTCCCACCAGTGATTACCAGATGACCTCTTCCACGTGGCGATGACGATCCCAGACCAGTGATTACCAGACGACCTCTTCCACATGGTGATGATATTCCCACCAGTGATTACCAGACGACCTCTTCCACATGGTGATGATATTCCCACCAGTGATTACCAGACGACCTCTTCCACATGGTGATGATATTCCCACCAGTGATTACCAGACAACCTCTTCCACATGGTGATGATATTCCCACCAGTGATTACCAGACAACCTCTTCCACATGGTGATGAGATTCCCACCAGTGATTACCAGACGACCTCTTCCACATGGTGATGATATTCCCACCAGTGATTACCAGACGACCTCTTCCACATGGTGATGATATTCCCACCAGTGATTACCAGATGACCTATTCCACATGGCGATGACGATCCCAGACCAGTGATTACCAGACGACCTCTTCCACATGGTGATGATATTCCCACCAGTGATTACCAGACGACCTCTTCCACATGGTGATGATATTCCCACCAGTGATTACCAGACGACCTCTTCCACATGGTGATGATATTCCCACCAGTGATTACCAGATGACCTATTCCACATGGCGATGACGATCCCAGACCAGTGATTACCAGACGACCTCTTCCACATGGTGATGATATTCCCACCAGTGATTACCAGACGACCTCTTCCACATGGTGATGATATTCCCACCAGTGATTACCAGACAACCTCTTCCACATGGTGATGATATTCCCACCAGTGATTACCAGACGACCTCTTCCACATGGTGATGATATTCCCACCAGTGATTACCAGACGACCTCTTCCACATGGTGATGATATTCCCACCAGTGATTACCAGACGACCTCTTCCACATGGTGATGATATTCCCACCAGTGATTACCAGATGACCTATTCCACATGGCGATGACGATCCCAGACCAGTGATTACCAGACGACCTCTTCCACATGGTGATGATATTCCCACCAGTGATTACCAGACGACCTCTTCCACATGGTGATGATATTCCCACCAGTGATTACCAGACTACCTCTTCCACATGGTGATGATATTCCCACCAGTGATTACCAGACGACCTCTTCCACATGGTGATGATATTCCCACCAGTGATTACCAGACGACCTCTTCCACATGGTGATGATATTCCCACCAGTGATTACCAGACGACCTCTTCCACATGGTGATGATATTCCCACCAGTGATTACCAGACTACCTCTTCCACATGGTGATGATATTCCCACCAGTGATTACCAGACGACCTCTTCCACATGGTGATGATATTCCCACCAGTGATTACCAGACGACCTCTTCCACATGGTGATGATATTCCCACCAGTGATTACCAGATGACCTATTCCACATGGCGATGACGATCCCAGACCAGTGATTACCAGACGACCTCTTCCACATGGTGATGATATTCCCACCAGTGATTACCAGACGACCTCTTCCACATGGTGATGATATTCCCACCAGTGATTACCAGACGACCTCTTCCACATGGTGATGATATTCCCACCAGTGATTACCAGATGACCTATTCCACATGGCGATGACGATCCCAGACCAGTGATTACCAGACGACCTCTTCCACATGGTGATGATATTCCCACCAGTGATTACCAGACGACCTCTTCCACATGGTGATGATATTCCCACCAGTGATTACCAGACGACCTCTTCCACATGGTGATGATATTCCCACCACTGATTACCAGATGACCTCTTCCACGTGGCGATGACATTCCCAGACCAGTGATTACCAGACGACCTCTTCCACATGGTGATGATATTCCCACCAGTGATTACCAGACAACCTCTTCCACATGGTGATGATATTCCCACCAGTGATTACCAGACGACCTCTTCCACATGGTGATGATATTCCCACCAGTGATTACCAGATGACCTCTTCCACGTGGCGATGACGATCCCAGACCAGTGATTACCAGACGACCTCTTCCACATGGTGATGATATTCCCACCAGTGATTACCAGACGACCTCTTCCACATGGTGATGATATTCCCACCAGTGATTACCAGACGACCTCTTCCACATGGTGATGATATTCCCACCAGTGATTACCAGACAACCTCTTCCACATGGTGATGATATTCCCACCACTGATTACCAGACGACCTCTTCCACATGGTGATGATATTCCCACCAGTGATTACCAGATGACCTCTTCCACGTGGCGATGACGTTCCCAGACCAGTGATTACCAGATGACCTCTTCCACGTGCCGATGATGTTCCCAGACCAGTGATTACCAGATGACCTCTTCCACGTGCCGATGATGTTCCCAGACCAGTGATTACCCGATGACCAGACCATCCACTCTCAGACTGTGAGGAGTGGCCAGGATTGGGGTGGATGGCCAGTAAGAGCTGTGGAAGGAATCTGAGGGAAGCTCTTCCAGGCCTCTAACATTAAGCCAAAAAGAACTCTATGACCTGATTCGAGACTAGCAAGCACCTGAACTTTTAGCGTCCAGACTTAATGAATAAAATCTTATAAAGGCAGAAGTTAAACAGTCAGACAAGAGAAGAGAGGAGAGGCTTCTCAAACATTTTAACATTCTAAGATGAAGAACTTGTGTCCTGCACTGAGATTCTGGGAATTTTACTTCAAACGGGACTAACGGAATATGGAGCAGAAGATTGGCGGTTTTTATAGACGGCTCCATTACAAGCTTGAAATGTGTCCTGCACAATGGTAGCCGTTCTGCGTCTCTTCACGTTGTCACTCAGCAAAACGTAAAAATGTGAAAATCGTATTACAGAAAATCCGTTCTCATGAACATCAGGGGTCGATCTGAAGATGGTGTTCTTCTTCTCTTGGACACCAATCTGGATATACACAAGATCATGGCTTCAGGATATCCGGCAAAGAAAGATCATTGGACAAAAGTGTCATGGCCGACAAGGCAAGAAATGATGCCTCTGCAAATATCATCATCGCGCTACTGGTGGACAAGAACAATATCATTCTCCACCGCGTCCGATTACGCTAGGATTAGTGAAGAAATTTGTTCCGGCTTTGGACAGATCGGGAAATTGCTTCAAGTACATTTGTAGATCACTCCCTGGACTGAGCCTGGAAAAAACAAAAGCCGGAGTCCTTGATGGTCCTCGTATTTGTAAACTCATGAATGATTCCAATTTTACCACATACATGAATGACTCCGAGGCTTCGGCCTGGAAGAGGTGTGTCTCTGTTGTGAAGAAGCACTTGGGTAATCACAGAGCAGACAATTACGAAGAATTGGTGCAAGACATGCTCGCTAGCCTCAGAGATGTGGGAGTTAGTATGAGCATAAAGATGCACGATCTCTACAGCCATTTACACAGAGAACCCCTGAAGACTTCAGGAAGGAACAAGGCGAGAAGTTCCACCAGGATATGAAGGTGATAGTGGAGAGATATCAACGCGGATGGGAAACATACGTGACAGCAGGCGAGAAGCACACGTGACGGCACCAGACGGGTCTCGCACGTGACGGCACCAGACGGGTCTCGCACGTGACGGCACCAGACGGGTCTCGCACGTGACGGCACCAGACGGGTCTCGCACGTGACGGCACCAGACGGGTCTGGCACGTGACGGCACCATACGGGTCTCGCACGTGACGGCACCAGACGGGTCTCGCACGTGACGGCACCAGACGGGTCTCGCACGTGACGGCACCAGACGGGTCTCGCACGTGACGGCACCAGACGGGTCTCGCACGTGACGGCACCAGACGGGTCTCGCACGTGACGGCACCAGACGGGTCTCGCACGTGACGGCACCAGACGGGACGCGCACGTGACGGCACCAGACGGGACGCGCACGTGACGGCACCAGACGGGACGCGTACGTGACGGCACCAGACGGGACGCGCACGTGACGGCACCAGACGGGTCTCGCACGTGACTGCACCAGACGGGATGCGCACGTGACAGCAGGAATCTCCTATGTGATATCCTGATAACACAGTGAAGGAAATCGCAGAAACAGAGTTTTTTGAAGCTTTGCCATTAATGACTTTTAATAACTAATATTGTATTAAATCAAATCCTACATTAAAAATAATAGTAGTAATAATAATAATAATAATAATAATAATAGTAAGAGTAATAATAATAGTAATAATAATGATGATTTTCAATTGAGATGTGTTATTTATTAAATATCTTGGAAACTGCAGCCAGTCCTGCAAAACCAGCGTCACACATGTAATCAGCTCCATGAACTTTATATAAAAGTGCGGGCACCAACATCACTATATACCAGTGATAACCGCGCGACCCTCATGTACCACCCCAGACCACCAGGTGGCAGCAGAGATGTCGTCTGTCTCATTGTCCTGAATACATTTATCACCGGAGATATGAGATGGGATTTACCACTAGAGAATTCTCTGATATATCTTCTGGGAATGGCGTCTGTGGAAGGATTAGTGGACATTAAAACGAGGGCATAGCGTCTGATTATAATTGATTAGTGGGGGCTTATTCTGTTACATGACACAAGCAGATTTCTCTTTAGTGCATTTTATAATTTGCTCATGAATCATCTGGTATACGAGACGTACAATACTCAGATATCGTTTGTTTCCTCACCTAGGATAATCCGGGCGTTTGTGCGAACCATGAAGTATGCATATGGCGTGCGCTTTCAGGTGAAAGGTTTGGAGAACTTTCAGATTGATGAACCCTGCGTCATCATCTCCAATCATCAGAGCATCCTGGACATGATGGGTAAGACCGGAGAAACTGATATAACCTCCAGATATTACATGTGACTGATATCAGCCCCTCTTATAACGCTCCAGTGCTGATATAACCTCCAGATATTACATATGTTACTGATATCAGCCTCTCTTATAATGCTTCAGTACTGATATAACCCCAAACATTACATATGTTACTGATATCAGCCTCTTATAACGCTCCAGTACTGATATAACCTCCAGACATTACATATGTGACTGATATCAGCCTCTCTTATAATGCTCCAGTACTGATATAACTCCAGACATTACATATGTTACTGATATCAGCCTCTTATTACGCTCCAGTGCTGATATAACCTCCAGACATTACATAGGTGACTGATATCAGCCTCTTATTACGCTCCAGTGCTGATATAACCTCCAGACATTACATAGGTGACTGATATCAGCCTCTTATTACGCTCCAGTGCTGATATAACCTCCAGACATTACATAGGTGACTGATATCAGCCTCTTATTACGCTCCAGTGCTGATATAACCTCCAGACATTACATAGGTGACTGATATCAGCCTCTTATTACGCTCCAGTGCTGATATAACCTCCAGACATTACATATGTGACTGATATCCGCCTCTTATTACGCTCCAGTACTGATATAACCTCCAGACATTACATATGTGACTGATATCAGCCCCTCTTATAACACAGTACTATATAATTGTAACTTGCAGTACCGCTCATCACCATTAGCAATAGGTATCTCTTCCCATTGACAGCTATGTTACAGCGCCCCCACCTCCTATGTGTCCATATAATATAACCCGTCTCTCATCACTGCACGTTTTCCATAATGGCTCTGGACGTGCGGAGACGACTCGTATCCATCTACGGTCTGCGCACTCTCTGGAGTCTCCATGGTTCTTGTCTTCAGTTTAAAGCTTCAGGACCAATGAATGTTCTCTGCCCCGGCCCCACAGCTGTGCGGCTAGCTGGGGTACAGCACATACATTACTCCCCCCTCCCCATCACCTCTGCCCCCGGCCCTCAGCTGTGCGGCTAGCTGGGGTACAGCACATACATTACTCCCCCCTCCCCATCACCTCTGCCCCCGGCCCTCAGCTGTGCGGCTCGCTGGGGTACAACACATGCATTATTCACCCGTCCCCATCACCTCTGCCCCCGGCCCTCAGCTGTGTGCGGCTCACTGGGGTACAGCACATACATTACTCCCCCCACCCCATCACCTCTGCCCCCGGCCCTCAGCTGTGCGGCTCGCTGGGGTACAGCACATGCATTATTCACCCGTCCCCATCACCTCTGCCCCCGGCCCTCAGCTGTGTGCGGCTCGCTGGGGTACAGCACATACATTATTCACCCGTCCCCATCACCTCTGCCCCCGGCCCTCAGCTGTGTGCGGCTCGCTGGGGTACAGCACATACATTACTCCCCCCTCCCCATCACCTCTGCCCCCGGCCCTCAGCTGTGTGCGGCTCGCTGGGGTACAGCACATACATTATTCACCCGTCCCCATCACCTCTGCCCCCGGCCCTCAGCTGTGTGCGGCTCGCTGGGGTACAGCACATACATTACTCCCCCCTCCCCATCACCTCTGCCCCCGGCCCTCAGCTGTGTGCGGCTCGCTGGGGTACAGCACATACATTACTCCCCCCTCCCCATCACCTCTGCCCCCGGCCCTCAGCTGTGTGCGGCTCGCTGGGGTACAGCACATACATTACTCCCCCCTCCCCATCACCTCTGCCCCCGGCCCTCAGCTGTGTGCGGCTTGCTGGGGTACAGCACATACATTACTCCCCCCTCCCCATCACCTCTGCCCCCGGCCCCACAGCTATGTGCGGCTCGCTGGGGTACAGCACATACATTACTCCCCCCTCCCATCATTTCTGCTTCGTTTTATTAGATTGCGCTGATTTGTTCGACTGCAACCAACATTTAAGATATTATCTGTCCAGGTGATTAAAACGAATGTGTCTCCGGGGGGCGCTGCCGCTCTGATCCTCGCCTCTACACTAAGAAACCATTGATTTTTGTCTCTGAGTTTTGAAAGGTATATATATAATAGACTGCGGCCGCGTTTGGCATTATATGGGGATAGATTTAAGGGAGGAGGAACCATTTATTAGGTTCTATAATGGATGGTACAGTAGAGACGGGATCGGATCCACAGCTGCATATACAGTCATATGAAAAAGTTTGGGCACCCCTAGTAATGTTAACCTTTGTTCTTTATAACAATTTGGGTTTTTGCAGCAGCTATTTCAGTTTCATATATCTAATAACTGATGGACTGAGTAATATTTCTGGATTGTAATGAGGTTTATTGTACTAACAGAAAATGTGCAATCCGCATTTAAACAAAATTTGACCGGTACAAAAGTATGGGCACCCTTATCAATTTCTTGATTTGAACACTCCTAACTACTTTTTACTGACTTACTAAAGCACTAAATTGGTTTTGTAACCTCATTGAGCTTTGAACTTCATAGGAAGGTGTATCCAATCATGAGAAAAGGTATTTAAGGTGGCCACTTGCAAGTTGTTCTCCTATTTGAATCTCCTATGAAGAGGGGCATCATGGGCTCCTCAAAACAACTCTCAAATGATCTGAAAACAAAGATTATTCAACATAGTTGTTCAGGGGAAGGTACAAAAAGTGGTCTCAGAGATTTAAACTGTCAGTTTCCACTGTGAGGAACATAGTAAGGAAATGGAAGAACACAGGTACAGTTCTTGTTAAGCCCAGAAGTGGCAGGCCAAGAAAAATATCAGAAAGGCAGAGAAGAAGAATGGTGAGAACAGTCAAGGACAATCCACAGTCCACCTCCAAAGACCTGCAGCATCATCTTGCTGCAGATGCTGTCAATGTGCATCGGTCAACAATACAGCGCATGTTGCACAAGGAGAAGCTGTATGGGAGAGTGAAGAGAAAGAAGCCGTTTCTGCAAGCACGCCACAAACAGAGTCGCCTGAGGTATGCAAAAGCACATTTGGACAAGCCAGTTACATTTCGGAAGAAGGTCCTGTGGACTGATGAAACAAAGATTGAGTTGTTTGGTCATACAAAAAGGCGTTATGCATGGAGGCAAAAAAACACGACATTGCAAGAAAAGCACTTGCTACCCACAGTAACATTTGGTGGAGGTTCCATCATGCTCTGGGGCTGTGTGGCCAATGCAGACACCGGGAATCTTGTTAAAGTTGAGGGTCGCATGGATTCAACTCAGTATCAGCAGATTCTTGACAATAATGTGCAAGAATCAGTGACGAAGTTGAAGTTACGCAGGGGATGGATATTTCAGCAAGACAATGATCCAAAACACCGCTCCAAATCTACTCAGGCATTCATGCAGAGGAACAATTACAATGTTCTGGAATGGCCATCCCAGTCCCCAGACCTGAATATCATTGAAAATCTGTGGGATGATGTGAAGCGGCGGTCCATGCTCGGCGACCATCAAACTTACCTGAACTGGAATTGTTTTGTAAACAGGAATGGTCAAATCTACCTTCATCCAGGATCCAGGAACTCATTAAAAGCTACAGGAAGCGACTAGAGGCGCTGGATTTTTGCAAAAGGAGGATCTACAAAATATTAATGTCACTTTTATGTTGAGGTGCCCATACTTTTGCACCGGTCAAATTTTGTTTAAATGCGGACTGCACATTTTCTGTTAGTACAATAAACCTCATTTCAATCCAGAAATATTACTCAGGCCATCAGTTATTAGATATATGACACTGAAATAGCAAAAACCCAAATTGTTATAAAGAAAAAAGGTTAACATTAATAGGGGTGCCCAAACTTTTTCATATGACTGTATAATGGTATCAGTCTGATATTCCAGACCGTCTGATAATCCAGCAACGGGAAAGATCAGCGCGGGTAGAGACGGCATACACTTGTCCAGCACCCGGGATTCTGGTAATCTGGCATCTCCAGACTTGCTGGATTATTGGAATTTTACATCATCGTTGGCTGTTGTACTGCACATACCTTTGGTAGCCTGTAAATACTCTGTGCTGCTGTGGCTATGTGTTCTGTAGCCCTGGACTGATATATCCTGCTGTCTTTAGTTGTGATGGTGTTCACTGACACATTGTAACAAACCATGCGCTGTGAGGATGATCAGAGCTCTGCAGGTTTTCAGCTTCTGAATGTAAACTGGGAACAAGCAGAGATCTTGAAAATGATGAGGAATGAAAAAGCGGAATTGCAATTGATGGTGACGATTTATTTACACGGAGACACCGACCTGTCTCAGAAAAATGATGGCCGTGTCGGATCGGACAAATCATCGGCCCACTGATTTTCCATCATGATGCGCTCTGATCGCGAGCTGAGGGGCAATGAGGATGTGAATGTGTCGCCCGGATGTCGTGACATTTATGTATCTTTATGTTTCGTGCAGGTCTGATGGAAATCCTGCCGGATCGCTGCGTGCAGATCGCCAAGAAGGAGTTGTTATTCGCCGGCTCTGTGGGGCTTGCCACCTACCTCGGAGGGGTCATTTACATCAACAGGAAGCAAACGCGTGACGCCAAGACGATCATGGCCGGGGTGGCAAAAGCCATGACTGATGACAATGTAAGCGAACAGTTAATGTATATATCACCGACCGTCTGATTCGTCTCTCCACCCTGTGAGGACTTAAACCGCGGTGACACAAATCCTCGATTCACAAAATGTTTACCGCACGCTGACTTCTGTCTCCTCTCGCTGACTTCTGTCTCCTGTCACTGATTTCTGTCTCCTCTCGCTGACTTCTGTCTCCTCTCGCTGACTTCTGTCTCCTCTCGCTGACTTCTGTCTCCTCTCGCTGACTTCTGTCTCCTCTCGCTGACTTCTTGTCTCCTCTCGCTGACTTTTGTCTCCTCTCTGCTCGCTGACTTTTGTCTCCTCTCCTGACTTTTGTCTCCTCTCCTGACTTTTGTCTCCTCTCCTGACTTTTGTCTCCTCTCCTGACTTTTGTCTCCTCCCCTGACTTTTGTCTCCTTTCCTGACTTTTGTCTCCTCCCCTGACTTTTGTCTCCTCCCCTGACTTTTGTCTCCTCCCCTGACTTTTGTCTCCTCCCCTGACTTTTGTCTCCTCCCCTGACTTTTGTCTCCTCCCCTGACTTTTGTCTCCTCCCCTGACTTTTGTCTCCTCCCCTGACTTTTGTCTCCTCCCCTGACTTTTGTCTCCTCCCCTGACTTTTGTCTCCTCCCCTGACTTTTGTCTCCTCCCCTGACTTTTGTCTCCTCCCCTGACTTTTGTCTCCTCCCCTGACTTTTGTCTCCTCCCCTGACTTTTGTCTCCTCTCCTGACTTTTGTCTCCTCTCCTGACTTTTGTCTCCTCTCCTGACTTCTCTTTCCTCTCCTGACTTCTGTCTCCTCTCTGCTCGGTGACTTCTGTCTCCTCTCTGCTCGGTGACTTCTGTCTCCTCTCCTGACTTCTGTCTCTTCTTTGCGCGCTGCTTCCTGTGTCTTCAGTGGATCTCAGCACTGACCTCTTCATCTCCTGCAGCTGAAGGTTTGGGTGTATCCTGAGGGCACCCGGAATAACAGCGGAGATCTGCTGCCATTCAAGAAAGGAGCTTTTCATCTCGCTCTTCAGGCAAAGGTGAGAACCTGGTGACAATCACCGTGGCTGCTTCATAAGTTCAGTACGGGGACTGTTTTTGGTCGGACTATGAATGGGGCTTGGAGAATGTTGTGTATGGGAGGCAGTGCAGGGACAGGCAGGGAAGACGGACCACTCTGTTACCATCACCATGTTCTGGCGACTGATACATTAGCTCAGCACCAGCTGCGTCCAGCACCACACCTCAGTCATCACAGACGTGGCAGTGCTACTGTTCAGCGAGTGGTGGCAGCGACCTAATAAGTCATAAAATTCAGTAAGAATTCAAGATGGGGAATGTAGTGTCTGGTTCTCCACAACTGTATCTCATACACATTAGATACACAGGTAAGCAGACAGTATCACACAATAGGATTGGATACACCGCTCATTATACAGTATCACAAAAGAGTATTAGATACACGGTTCTTTATACAGTATCACACACTTTCTAGTTTTAGATTTCCAGTCCCTTTAATTCTTTCTGGTTCTTTGTGCTTTTCTAGGCTCCCATCATCCCAGTGGTGTATTCCTCCCTCACCAGCTTCTATGACCGGAAGAAGAATTTATTCACAGGCGGTATGTAATGGGCCAAGGAGACTGGGTGTGACGAGCCACCGAGACTGCGTGTGACGAGCCACCGAGACTGCGTGTGACTGGCCACCGAGACTGCGTGTGACTGGCCACCGAGACTGTGTGTGACGAGCCACCGAGACCGTGTGTGACGAGCCGCGGAGACCGTGTGTGACGAGCCGCGGAGACCGTGTGTGACGAGCCGCGGAGACTGCGTGTGACGAGCCGCGGAGACTGCGTGTAACGAGCCACCGAGACTGCGTGTGACGAGCCACCGAGATTGCGTGTGACGAGCCGAGACTGCGTGTGACGAGCCACCGAGACTGCGTGTGATGAGCCACCGAGACTGCGTGTGACGAGCCACCGAGACTGCGTGTGACGAGCCACCGAGATTGCGTGTGACGAGCCACCGAGATTGTGTGTGACGAGCCACCGAGATTGTGTGTGATCAGATTATGTGTGACGAGCCACCGAGATTGTGTTACAAATCACAGATTGTGTGTGAGGAGCTACCGGGATTGTGTGTGATCAGATTGTGTGTTGAGCACACCAGCTTTAGCTCCTCCGCCTGCTTTGTGGGTGGCGTCTGTTCTCCCTCTTTGAGGTGGGGGGATTCTCTGCTTTCTGTGGCTTGTGGTGTCGTGATCACACTGAGAGATTGGAGGGACTGCGAATATTTGTCTCACACTCAGATACAGGAGGGTCCCTGGCTGTGGAGCCGGGGAAGGGAGATGAGCGGAGGATGGCTGCCCCCTGCTGGACCCTGACACTTCTTACACACATCACCTATTACTGGACACACAAACTGCCGGGATCTTTACCCTATGGATGAGATTTTGCAAGATATTCCGTTATCGGGGGCAGATGAGTGCGTAACTCGTGATAAGGGTTATGTCTTCATCCTAAACAGTCCATCTTCGGATGTAACCCCCATCATCAGTAGAGATGCTGGATCCAGGGGTCATTGCCATCTGATTCTTGTTCCGTGGAGTACGAGTAGATGGCACTACATATTTAGGTGGTACAAACCCAGTTGTAGAGAGGTATTGATGCGTGTCCTGCTTACCTGTCCATGTGACGACCAGCTGTGTACTCCCTGTAGAGGGCGCCATTATTTTCCCATAGTCTGCAGCCTTTGTTATGTTTATATTCCTGGGAATGATCACACCAGGGTCTGGGCCACCGGCCGGGTCACTACACCGGGCCTCGCCAAAGCCACCTCTGTCTACGATGGAATCTGCCTGTCCTGCTGCCACTTTTCAGTAGTCGAATGCCCTGGAGACTTCAGTTTCTCTGGTGATTTGCCCCATGATATGTTTGGTTTTCGTAATCTTATGCTTCCTTATATTTTCAGGGATAATCAAAGTAGAAATCCTTCCGAAAATAGAGATTTCAAACCTGAAGGACGAGGACGTCTCTGCCTTGTCAGAGCGATGCTTCCATGAGATGAGGCAGGTCTTCTTCAGACTCTCGGGTAAACCGTTACCTCCCCCCAAACAAAGCACTTCAAGCCAATAGATGCGGTGATAAGAGACTGAGACCCCGCCACCCAGGACGAGGAATCGGAGGTGGCACCACGGCCTCATGTACCACGGATGGTACAAAATAATCCACGCTGCTTCATTGTGGTGTGGGAACATTGCACTCAGTTAGTCGTGTCATCACCGATTGTGGACTTGTTCCCCTCCTGCGGGTAAAACGTTTCCCTTGTACGTCTGTTGTCGGCCATAGGAATGGCTCCTGTATTCTCAAGTGTTTGAGACTGAACCAAATTCTTGCACAAAAGTCACATTTCTCCGACGTGAAGACCTGAGGTGCCAAACAGCGCTAATGCCTGAAAGGTGAGACCCCCACAACTCCCGACTGTGGGGACCCCAGCAAGGCCTATGTGATGCCAGACTTGCACTGACTTATTAGATGCCAGCACAGAGCGGAGTGGGGGTCCCCAGTCACCAACGCTCTATATGTATGTTTTATTATTTAATAGACTCTGTCACGGGGGGCACAAATGTATTGAATGAGGAGCTGCTGCGAACGAGGCCCCAATATGATCAGCAATGTAGTGCCTGGGCCATGAATGTCACGAGATATCAGCTTCCATATGGTTTCCCTATAGGACTATTGCCTCGTGGAGGCACCTCGAGGGGCTGCTGTACGGGCAGAACCCTTCCCAGGTGGAGGCGTCCATGCTCCATCATTCAGTGAAGCTGCGAACCCCCTTCCCAGGTGGAGGCGTCCATGGTCCATCCCTCAGTGAGGCTGTGGACCCCCTTCCCAGGTGGAGGCGTCCATGCTCCATCCCTCAGTGAGGCTGTGGACCCCCTTCCCAGGTGGAGGCGTCCATGCTCCATCCCTCAGTGAGGCTGTGGACCCCCTTCCCAGGTGGAAGCGTCCATGCTCCATCACTCAGTGAGGCTGTGGACCCCCTTCCCAGGTGGAAGCGTCCATGCTCCATCACTCAGTGAGGCTGTGGACCCCCTTCCCAGGTGGAGGCGTCCATGCTCCATCATTCAGTGAAGCTGCGAACCCCCTTCCCAGGTGGAGGCGTCCATGCTCCATCCCTCAGTGAGGCTGTGGACCCCCTTCCCAGGTGGAAGCGTCCATGCTCCATCACTCAGTGAAGCTGCGAACCCCCTTCCCAGGTGGAGGCGTCCATGCTCCATCCCTCAGTGAGGCTGTGGACCCCCTTCCCATGTGGAAGCGTCCATGCTCCATCACTCAGTGAAGCTGCGAACCCCCTTCCCAGGTGGAGGCGTCCATGCTCCATCCCTCAGTGAGGCTGCGGACCCCCTTCCCTGGTGGAGGCGTCCATGGGGTCCTGTGCGGAGAGGGCTCCCTGCACAGGCGGTGGGTGCCGAGCTCTGATCGCTGCTGTTGCCCCCATTATTCTTTGAGACCAGCAGTGACATGATGCACTCTCTCTCTCTCTCTCCCATTCGCCCCGGCAGGTTAATGTTTGGGGTTTTTTTATCCCTCTTGCAATTTCTTTTTCTTCACTTTTTGGTATATTATATGGTAAAGTTTTGACTCTTAGAAGAAAAGAGGAAAAATCTAAATTGAAAAATGTGCCCTGAAGGGACTAAAGGCTGCGCTGTCTGTACTGACCCTAGTGGGGTCCTGTGGCATCGGGCTGGGGGTCCTGTGCTGGGATCGTACACAAATTTCCAATCATTTAGTGGAGACTTGTAAGAAATGTTCATAAAACCAAAGTGCCTTCATTAAACAACCCAAATGCCGCCGTTTGTTGTGTCGCCTCTGTGCTTTACGGGAATGTCCACACTCTGCCTTTTTCAGAGGAGTCCCCTGCGTAATCCGCCTGAAATAGCGCTAAAGAAACGTCACAAAAATGAGCGTACACGTTATATGATAAAATAAAAACTAAAGCTATAAAAAATGACCTCAATAAAAACTACAGCTATAAAAAGTGACCCCAATAAAAACTACAGCTATAAAAAGTGACCCCAATAAAAACTACAGCTATAAAAAGTGACCCCCAATAAAAACTACAGCTATAAAAAGTGACCCCCAATAAAAACTACAGCTATAAAAAGTGACCCCCAATAAAAACTAAAGCTATAAAAAATGACCCCAATAAAAACTACAGCTATAAAAAGTGACCCCCCCAATAAAACCTACAGCTATAAAAAAAAGTGACCCCCAATAAAAACTACAGCTATAAAAAGTGACCCCCAATAAAAACTAGTTATACAAAAAGTGACCAATAAAAACTAAAGCTATACAAAGTGACCCCAATAAAAAATAGTTATACAAAAAGTGACCACAATAAAAACTAAACCCAAAAAACAATGACCCCAATAAAAACTACAGCTATAAAAAGTGACCCCAATAAAAACTACAGCTATAAAAAGTGACCCCAATAAAAACTACAGCTATAAAAAGTGACCCCAATAAAAACTACAGCTATAAAAAGTGACCCCCCCAATAAAACCTACAGCTATAAAAAAAAGTGACCCCCAATAAAAACTACAGCTATAAAAAGTGACCCCCAATAAAAACTAGTTATACAAAAAGTGACCAATAAAAACTAAAGCTATACAAAGTGACCCCAATAAAAAATAGTTATACAAAAAGTGACCACAATAAAAACTAAACCCAAAAAACAATGACCCCAATAAAAACTACAGCTATAAAAAGTGACCCCAATAAAAACTACAGCTATAAAAAGTGACCCCAATAAAAACTACAGCTATAAAAAGTGACCCCCAATAAAAACTACAGCTATAAAAAGTGATCCCCAATAAAAACTACAGCTATAAAAAGTGACCCCCAATAAAAACTACAGCTATAAAAAGTGACCCCAATAAAAGCTACAGCTAGAAAAAAAAGAAGTGACCCCCAACTTCGTTCATGTCTCTCACTATTTTATATAGAAAAGTTCCAGAAAACCTGCTGCTGGCGCAAAACTCCCCTGCAAGCAATCTCCAGGAGAGCAGCGCGGGCGTTTTCCTCCAGCATCATGCGAGTGCCCGGTGTGTAATGATGTCACATGCCCTATAGGGGGACACCGGCCGTCCCGAGGGTCCGCGCCTCACCTGTGACCACAGAGGAGCTGATAACGTATTGTGTGTATTGTGCTATGGCCGGATGGACGCTCGCACTCGTGTTACTAATCAGGAGAGGCGCTCGTCCTGTCCAGCGGCCATGTGCACCCATCGCTCACCCGTCTCCTGGCTCCGCTCATTGCTGGGTATAAATTATTTTTTATTATTATGCAGCAAAACATTGAAACAAAAATCCTTTATAAAACACTTTAATTGTACAGCACTGAGTCCGGTACCGTGCAGCGATGGTGATCAGGGGAGTGTGCGCCCGTCGTGGCCGCGCTTCTGACCTCATTACGCTCATGTTTGCGGTCGTCATTGGTCACTTTTCCTTTTTCTGTGACCCAATCGTAGTAACATTTTACAACTTCAGGTTTTTTGTTGTCTGTGATTTAGGGAAGAGCTAAATCTGCAGTTTGCTGCCGTGGGACCCCCTGTAGTGTAGGATTCCCCGGAGCAGTGTGTGGCGGGTCTGGAGGAGGCAGCACCAGCATGGTCTTCTCAGGTCTATGCCGTGGTACCAGCGCACAGAGGAGTGATCCGGCCACATCTGCGCAGTACACGTCCAGTATTCTTATTACAATGGTTGGTGGGCGAGGGTCCTCCTGAACTGGACTCTCAGCAACGTCACTCACGTTTCCAATTTTTCGAGGTCATCACAATTCATTCTTGCAGGAACCTAAAATAAAAAAAACAGATGTTATCGTAGCAGGAATTTCAGAAAATAAAGGGAAATAGGGTCCGTACGACCTCAGGACCCCCAAAATGCATAATATATAAGGGCACTAACATGTACAATGCTGGGCGTCCTATCTTAATATGCTTTTGGGGGGGTCTCCCGTTATTATCTCATACAGGGGTGTACGGTTTGTGCTTTTCATACGGCTCTGGCGCTCTGTATACAAGGACTGAACACTGACGGGTAGTGAGGGGCGGCACGGGCGAGGGGTCCGGCCCATAATCGAGCCGATGCCTTTTCTGCGTATGACGGTAATTACTCGTGCGCCGCGCTCGGCCGCCGTCTTAGGAGGGGAGAATCTATTGTGGAGGAGATGAATTCCAGGAGTTTATCGTTTCCAGCCCCGTGGAGATCGCTGTTGGGAAAATATTCAATAATTGTCATGTCTAATGGGATATTTAAACCTGTGCTGAGCGCGGCCCCCACATCCTCTCCGACGAGTCAGACGCTTCATTAACCGTGACCAGATCTGGATTAAGATCAAGGACAGATTGTGATTTCTCATTATTGGACGCCGTCTTAATGAGCGCAGAGACCTCCGAGTGTAAAACTGGATGTGAGGCTGAAATAAACACGTGGCCGTGACGAGGACGGTAACGTCAGGCCCTAATGACTAAGAAACGGACAGTGCGGCCGGACCGGCGCTATGCGTCGCAATCACGGACCAGCGCTGCGCATCATCATCCTGGCACTGCACATTGTGATCCCGGACCGGCGCTGCGCATCGTGATCCCGGACCAGCGCTGCGCGTCACGATCCCGGACCGGCGCTGCGCATTGTGATCCCGGACCGGCGCTGCGCGTCACGATCCCGGACCGGCGCTGCGAATTGTGATCCCGGACCGGCTCTGCGCGTCGCGATCTCAGACCGGCGCTGCGCATCGTGATCCCGGACCGGCGCTGCGCGTCACGATCCCGGACCGGCGCTGCGCATTGTGATCCCGGACCGGCGCTGCGCGTCACGATCCTGGACCGGCGCTGCGCATTGTGATCCCGGACCGGCGCTGCGCGTCGCGATCCCGGACCGGCGCTGCGCGTCGCGATCTCAGACCGGCGCTGTGCGTCGCGATCCCGGACCGGCGCTGTGCGTCACGATCCCGGACTGGCGCTGTGCGTCGTGATCCCGGACCGACGCTGTGCGTCGTGATCCCGGACCGTCGCTGTGCGTCGTGATCCCGGACCGACGCTGTGCATCATGATCCCGGACCGATGCTATGCGTTCTGATCCCGGAACGACGGGAGACTTTATAAACATCGACAAGAGACGACGGAAAGGAGATTTTTATAGTTATCACTCATTAAAGCGCCCAGTAAAAATAGACTGAAGTGAACGACCCAATAACACAAGAAGCCACTGCCCAACCGGACCGAGAGGAACCGGCACAGTAACAAATCCGGGGAGGATCGGACACCACCATAGACATGGCCGATGTAAAGGGCACCGAGGATATTAAAGGGAATCTGTTAACAGGATTTTTCTCCTTCATTTGAGAGCAGCATAATGTAGGGGCAGAGCCCCTGATTCCAGTGATGTGTCACTTACTGAGCTGTCTGCCGTCTCCTCTGCTGCAGATCTCACAGTTATACAGAGATCATGAATGTGCTGGACTACCTGCAGCAGCCAAGTAGTCCTGTAATGATAATCTCCTGCTGATTAAACAGTGATTTTATCACACCTACACTAAGCAGCCCAGTAAGGGACACGTCACTGGAATCAAGGTCTCTGCCCCTATATTATGCTGCTCTTGGATTAAGTGTCAAAATCCTGCTGACAGATTCCCTTTAATAACCTGCCTCTCAAGGAGAAGGAGTAGCTGACTTTTCCACAGTACACCCCCCTTCGCACTTACTGAGGGGACTGACCGGATGATGCAGAGGAGTTGCTGGGCCTCACTGTATAATTTTTATGGCCCTAAGTAATTTTTAATTTTGCAGCAGTTGTAAAGTGAGGTTGCAGCTTTGCTTAAATGACAATTCCATAATCTTCTCTAGGCTTTTGGGAGGATTCATATTCTACAATGTGAGCCCATTCCCTCATGTCCTGCCGTGTGTCTGTCCGTGTAGGGGCGACCCCCACATGTGAGCGGGGAGGTCTCTGCACCTTTGTCTCTGCAGATGACGGGGCGCCCCCCCCCCCGCGCCTCGTACTCACACGTCTCCAGACGCTCTTCTAGGAAGGAGATCTGCTCGCTGAGGGAGTCTATCCTGTCCAGCTGCCGGAGGGAATGTGTCAGGAAGGTGCCGGGGCCCAGGCCGTCCTCAGGGGCCACGGTTGACAGACTATGCAATGGAGCCAGAATCAACTGCAGTTTCTGTGGGGAGAGTACACAGGGAATCATTCAGCGAGACACGTCCGTCATTAAAGCTATAAGCAGCCACAGGCAGGAATTCTCCAAAGATCGGCCCTGACCCCCGGTGCTGTCTCTGTGGTGGTGAAATGGTCACACTATGACGCATATATCTCCATCCAGATCAGTAGTGGCGCCCCCAACTGTTCACTCATCTAATGACGGTGGTTTCTGCAGCGCGGTCACATGACTAAAAGTAATTGAAGCCACAAATTTTACAGTGATCGGACCACGGGGGGATGGACTCTTGTGTGGCATGGACACTGTGTATCGGCCACATGGTGCACAAGTATACACCCGTGTGATGACGGAGGGATGTGGGGGAGATGGACTGCATGCATGAACGTCCATTGTATCTTCCTCCGTCATACATACACTGGCTTTTGTGACACTTGCCGGCATGTGCACTTCCTCTACTGACAAGTCCACAATCTCACCATGAGGATGAAAGCAGCACCGATACTACAACCTGCGTCAGAACCCTCACCCCCAACAGGACGGCAGGATCTGACTACGCCGCGCCTCCCCCCCGACATGACGGCAAGATCTGACTACGCCGCGCCCCCAATACAACGGCAGGATCTGGCTACACCGGGCCTCACCCCCAACATTAAAGCAGAGTCTGACTACACCAGGCCTCGCCCCCGACACGACGGCAGAATCTGGCTACACCGCGCCTCAACCCTGACACAACGGCAGGATCTGGCTACACCGCGCCTCGCCCCCGACACGACGGCAGAATCTGGCTACACCGCGCCTCAACCCCGACACAACGGCAGGATCTGGCTACACCGCGCCTCGCCCCCGACACGACGGCAGAATCTGGCTACACCGCGCCTCAACCCTGACACAACGGCAGGATCTGGCTACACCGCGCCTCGCCCCCGACACGACGGCAGAATCTGGCTACACCGCGCCTCAACCCCGACACAACGGCAGGATCTGGCTACATCGCGCCTCGCCCCCGACACGACGGCAGGATCTGACTACACCGCGCCTCAACCCCGACACAACGGCAGGATCTGGCTACACCGCGCCTCGCCCCCGACACGACGGCAGGTTCTGACTACACCGGGCTTCTCCCCCGACAACGGCAGGATCTGGCTCACCGGGCCTCACCCCCGACACGACGGCAGGATCTGGTACACCGGGTCTCACCCCCGTCACGTCGGCAGTATCTGGTACACCGGGTCTTTCCCCCCCGACACGACGGCAGGACCTGGTACACCGGGCCTCACCTGCTCCAGAACCTCAACCTTGCTCCTAAGTTCTCGCATTTCTTGCTTCATAGTTTCTGTTTCCACTAAAAGAACAGAAAACGCAGTGAATAAACATCATCCGTTAATATTCAGCTGTTTTGGGAAAGGCGAGAGGCCAGAGATATGGCTGTTGTGAGATGAGCGGTCACCCAGCTTTCCCAGGCTACATTCCACCGCTCACATTCAGCCACAAACCAGCAGATTTACCGTCACCAGAAAGGATTAGTGAGTGCCTGGTGGTCGAATACTTATCATCCAAATATTGGCATCAGTCGCCATCTACACAGAAATCTCCTTGCCTGGGAAAGCTGGGTGACCACCAGTCCAATGCCGGTACTGACAGATCTGCTGACATTGACGTCTCGGGTGACGCATCCTGTAAATCGCCGCTGCTTGTGCCGGCAGCCGCGCATTATTACTCACGGTACGAGTTTGATGTGTCACAGCGCGTACCAAAAGTAATAATGTGCCGCCACCAACCTCGCGGCTCTCCAGGATCCGGTGCTGCACTACAACTCCCATCATCTCCTCTCACACCGGCAGAAGCTGTAATCGATGATGTGAGTAATCGGAATATAAACCTGCATCAAAGTGAGAAGGAAACGCACAGAAAATCTGCACCAGAACCCGGCCCAATCCTGCACGAGGCAGCGCTGGGATCTGACCACAAGGTGGCAGTATACTGACCCGTGCTGCTCGCTGAGGGCTGTGGGGGGGCTGCGGGAGCACTTGTCGCTTTCTCCACTTTATGACAAGACGTCCCCCCACTGGAGAGGCTGAATCCTTCATGGCAGCCGCAGCGGAAGCTTCCGGAGGTGTTGATGCAGCTTTGTGAGCACCGGTGCTGTCCGCTTGCACACTCGTCCACATCTGGAGAAAACACAATTGTTCTAAGTATCCCGAGGAGAAGGATTTACACACACATATAAAAAAAAATATATATATATATATTATATATATACAGTGCAGACCAAAAGTTTGGATACACCTTCTCATCTCTAGAACAATTGTTAAGAGGAGACTTTGTGCAGCAGCCTTCATGGTAAAATAGCTGCTAGGAAACCACTGCTAAGGACAGGCAACAAGCACAAGAGACGTGTTTGGGCTAAAGAACACAAGGAATGGACATTAGACCAGTGGAAATCTGGGCTTTGGTCTGATGAGTCCAAATTTGAGCTCTTTGGATCCAACCACCGTGCCTTTGTAGAAAAGGTGAACAGATGGACTCTACATGGCTGGTTCCCACCGTGAAGCATGGTGGAGGAGGGGTGATGGTGTGGGGGGGCTTTGCTGGTGACACTGTTGGGGATTTATTCAAAATTGAAGGCATACAGAACCAGCATGGCTACCACAGCATCTCGCAGCGGCGTGCTATTCCATCCGGTTTGCATTTAGTTGGACCATCATTTATTTTTCAACAGGACAATGACCCCAAACACCCCTCCAGGCTGTGTAAGGGCTATCTGACTAAGAAGGAGAGTGATGGGGTGCTACGCCAGATGACCTGGCCTCCACAGTCACCAGACCTGAACCCAATCGAGATGGTTTGGGGTGAGCTGGACCGCTGAGTGAAGGCAAAAGGGCCAACAAGTGCTAAGCATCTCTGGGAACTCCTTCAAGACTGTTGGAAAATCATTTCCGGTGACTGCCTCTTGAAGCTCATCAAGAGAATGCCAAGAGTGTGCAAAGCAGTAATCAAAGCAAAAGCCGGCTACTTTGAAGAACCTAGAATATAAGACATATTTTCAGTTGTTTCACACTTTTTTGTTAAGTATTTCATTCCACATGTGATAATTCATAGTTTTGATGCCTTCAATGTGAATCTACCATTTTCAGAGTCCTGAAAATAAAAAAACCTCTTAGAATGAGAAGGTGTGTCCAAACTTTTGGTCAGTACGGTGTAAATCTAATATATAAAGCTGAATGTATGTATGTATGTGTGTATGTCCGGGATTGGCATCTGCACCGTCGCAGCTACAGCCACAAAAATTTGCACACTGACACGTCTGGACCCCGAGAGCGTTATAGGCTATGTTGTGAGGCGAAATTTTAACCCCGCGCATTCCAATTTACCAATCAATTTTGCCCCTATCTACATAATGGGGAAAAAGTGAAACGAAAAGTGTATCCACACCGTCGTATTTACAATCACGAAATTTTGCACAGACACCTCATGTGACCCAGGGAACATCGTAGACTATGTTTTGACAGGAAAATTTAACCCCGTGCTTTACAGCTACTCTCCAAAAAACATGCCTTCATTAAAGTAAATGGAGCCTGGAACTACAGGTTATTAGTAGGAGCTATGATTGTGTTTTGTTCCTATAGCAACCAATCATAGTATAAGCAGCGTATATGTGAGGTAATAAGATGTCGGTGGGGAGACGGATAGAGAGAGACAGAGAGACAGACAGGGAAAGACAAAGAGACCGACCTGGAAAGAGAACGACCTGGAGAGACACAGACCTGGAAAGTGACAGACCTGGAAAGTGACAGACCTGGAAAGAGACAGACCTGGAAAGAGACAGACCTGGAAAGAGACAGACCTGGAAAGAGACAGACAGACAGGGAAGGCGGAGACAGCCAGAGAGACAGACAAAGATAGATGGGGAAAGAGACAGACCTTGACAGAGACAGACGGGGAAAGAGGCAGAGAAATAGAGACAGACAGACAGGGAAAGAGACAGACAAAGAGACGGGGAGACAGACGGGGAAAGAGACAGAAATGTAATTATTAAAACAGTTCTATCTATTTGTTTTGTGGTTTTTGTGTGCAGAATACATTTTTGTTAATACATTCTATTTTGTTAACAGCAGTTATTAACCCGGGCGAAGCCGGGGAGTACAGCTAGTGTATGTATATATATATATACTAGCTGTACTACCCGGCTTCGCCCGGGTTAATAACTGCTGTTAACAAAATAGAATGTATTAACAAAAATGTATTCTGCACACAAAAACCACAAAACAAATAGATAGAAATGTAATTATTAAATTGCTGCCTATATTAACCAATCAGAGCTCAGATTAATTAACTGTAGCAAAATAGAAGCTAAGCTGTGATTGGTTGCTATTGGCAGCCTGATAAATCTCCAGGCAACAGAAAGCCCTCCCCCTGACAGTATATATTAGCTCACACATACACATATAGACAGGTCATGTGACTGACAGCTGCCGTATTTCCTATGTGGTACATTTGTTGTTCTTGTAGTTTGGCTGCTTATTAATCAGATTTTTATTTGTGAAGGATAATACCAGACTTGTGTGTGTTTAGGGCGATTATGTGGCGAGGTTGGTGTATGTGTGGTGAGATGTGTGCTGAGGGTGGTATGTGTGTTCAAGCACGTGGTAGTGTGTGGCGCATTGTGTGTGTGTTTATATCCCCGAGTGTGGTGAGTATCCCATGTCGGGGCCCCACCTTAGCATCTGTACGGTATATTCTCTTTGGCGCCATCGCTCTAATTCTTTAAGTCCCCCTTGTTCACATCTGGCAGCTGTCAATTTGCCCCCAACACTTTTAGTTTCACTTTTTCCCCATTATGTAGATAGGGGCAAATTGATTGGTAAATTGGAACGCGCGGGGTTAAAATTTCGCCTCACAACATAGCACCCGGTGCTGCCCGGGATAGTAACTGTCTCTCTGTTTCTCTCCCCCTCTGTATATAGGTTTCTGTCTCTCTATCTCTTTGTATGTCTGTCTCTTTCCCTGTCTATCTCTTTCTCCGTCTGTCTCAATCTCTTTCCCTGTCTGTCACTTTCCCTGTCTGTCACTTTCCCTCTCTTTCCCTGTCTGTCTCTTTCCCTCTCTTTCCCTGTCTGTCTCTTTCCCTCTCTTTCCCTGTCAGTCTGTCTCTTTGTCTGTGTCTGTCTCTTACCCTGTCTATGTCTGTTTCTTACTCTTTCCCTGTCTGTGTCTGTCTCTTTCCCTGGCTGCATTGTGACACGCCAACATTCCATATAAGGGCGCGGCTGCGCATTCTTCTGAAATTCTGGCTGCACTGTGGCTCCCAGCTCCATTCGCTTTATTGGAGGCAGGTTTTTTGGCGAATAACTGTAAAGCACGGGGTTAAAATTTCCCCTCGAAACATAGCCCATGACGCTCTCAGGGTCCATACGTGTGAGTGTGCAAAATTTTGTGGCTGTAGCTGCGACTGTGCGGATGCCAATCCCGGACACACACACACACACACACACACACACACACAGCTTTATATATTAGATATAGTACATGCCCTATAGTCCGGCGTTACCTGTCTGGCAGTGATTTCCGCTCCAGCCCTCGGGGCACTGACACTTGTTGTAGGCAACGCACGTTCCGCCGTTCTGACACTGCAGGCGACAGGACACTGAAATACAAGAATGAGCGCGACGTCAATCACCGGCAGCCGAGTCTCAGTAATTCTATTCTCACAGCTTTTGCTCAATGACTGGCCTCTAGGTGTCGCTGTTACTAATCTCAGGCAGGTGACCTGTACAAACTTCATTCAGCTGCTGCAGAAGCTCTTGTTAACCCTGTCAGTGAATGTGACAGATGTAATAACTGCATCTGTAACATCAGATCATCTTTCATTTTCACACCAGGCACTGAAGACCTTGAAAGCCAAATATTCCCCCCAACCCGCCCCCCAATGTTCCTGGGAAGCGGCTGCCGCTCGGGCCCTTCCCTCCCGGGTCGGATGGAGCGATGCTGCGCACTGTAATCATCCACTCAACATCAAACACTTTTATGACTCAGACACTTTGTAGCCATTTCCGAGGGGCTGAGTCTAATTGTCCGTGACACAACAGGACACATCTTGGACCCTCGAGGCAACAATATAACCCCAGAAATACGCAGAATAATCCGCAACAGATGTCTGCAGGATGGGAGCGATCAGTGCGACACTGTACAGCTGTGCCGGATTATCAGCCTACTACGGCAGCTGCCCCCGTATATACAGTGCCGGATTATCAGCCTACAGCGGCAGCTGCCCCCATATATATAATGCCGGATAATCAGCCTAAAGAAGCAGCTGCCCCCGTATATACAATGCCAGATTATCAGCCTAAAGCGGCAGCTGCCCCATATATATAATGCCGGATAATCAGCGGTCATCACCGACACGTGCGGGGCCTAAAGCCGCAGCTACCCCCATATATACAGTGCCGGATAATCAGTGGTCATCACCGGCACGTGCGGGGCCTAAAGCCGCAACTAACACCAGTATATACATTGCCCGATAATCAGCGGTCATCACTGGCACATGTGTGTGGCATAAGGCAGCAGCTGCCCCCTGTATACAGTGTGTCCACCCATATCCTGTCCACCCATATCCTGTCAATGGCAGGACCTATAGGCATAGAAGTGGTGTCTAGGTATAGTAAAGTAGCCATGCACTACACAATGAAACCACCTATAGCGCCACCTGGTGGAAAACAACGGAGTTAGCATTTTTATCTTGAAAACGGAACGAGATAGAGAAAAAAAGTGAATTACAAAGTTGTAGGGCATCATCAATTCAATACGAATCGACACCTTGCATACAGAAATGCTATGATTAGAACGTGTAAAACTCACAAGGCTGCGGACGTGAAGCGATACCTCATGGAGACCTTCCTACAAGTCATTGGGTATGGTGGCTGTGTGGAGTGGCCTCCACGCTCACCTGATCTGACCCCATTGGACTTCTTTCTGTGAGGTCACATCAAACAGCAGGTGTATGCGACCCCTCCACCAACATTGCAGGACCTACGACGACGTATCACAGACGCTTGTGCAAACGTGTCACCAACCATATTGCACAACGTGCAGCAAGATACAGTATGCTGTGCAGAGGCCAGATGTGCATTGCAGCTGACGGGGGCCACCAAGAGCATCAAAGTTAAATAAGCGCCATATGCGTGACCAGCATTCAATGTGTTGGGGGGGGGTCATGGGGGTCATATCATAGCATTTCTGTATGCAAGGTGTCGATTCGTATTGAATTGATGATGCCCTACAACTTTGTAATTCACTTTTTTTCTCTATCTCGTTCCGTTTTCGAGATAAAAATGCTAACTCCGTTGTTTTCCACTAGGTGGCGCTATAGGTGGTTTCATTGCGTAGCGCATGGCTACTTTACTATACCTAGACACCACTTCTATGCCTATAGCTGCCGCCGTTCTCAAGTTAATGGCGGTGGTCATCACCGGCACGTGCGGGGCCTATAGCAGCATCTGCCCCCCCCCCCGTATATCCAGTGCCAGGTTGGTTACCATTATTGCAGCTGTGGGTGTTTGCCCTCCTCCAGCCCGGGCAGCAGGTGTACAGCGGCAGCGAGGCTTTCTTAGCTACTTGTCTGTAGGAAATCTTGTATGTTGTTCTACAAATGAAAACAAAATGGCGCATTTAAACAGCGGCGCAGAACCCCCATAACTTACTCAACAGTGCGGCACAGAAGCCCCCGCACCTCACACAACAGTGCGGGACAGAAGCCCCCGCACCTCACACAACAGTGCGGCACAGAAGCCCCCGCACCTCACACCACTGATCTCAGCCAGCGCTGAATACGGTAATGGCCACTCACTGACCTGTAGGTGCTGCAGACCCTCTGCCCCTCGCACACCGTGATTAGCGGCTTGTGAACCGGCTGAACGTACGACTGCGCCACCGACACAATCCCAGTATGGCCGCCGGAAGAACAGATCCTCCTCCTGCAACAGAAAAGAGGACACTGAGAAGAAAGCAGCGGACAAAAGCTCCGGTGTTATATCCACCCATAACGTACAACACAAGAAATATCAGGGTTATCTGGTGTTACATGGGACTGCAGGTGACATCTCCTACATTATCTGTACTCAGAGATATACTGTTAGCTGTGGTGCTACATAGGACTGCAGGTGACATCTACATTATCTGTACTCAGAGCTATCACTGTGTTATCTGTGGAGTTACATAGGACTGCAGGTGACATCTACTACAACGTGTGCAGAATTATTAGGCAAGTTGTATTTTAGAGGATTTTTTTTTATTATTACTCAACAACTATGTTCTCAATCAACCCAAAAGACTCATAAATATCAAAGCTTAATATTTTTGGCAGTTGGAGGGTTTTTTTTAGATTTGTCTATCTTAGGAGGAGATCTGTTTGTGCAGGTAACTATTACTGTGCAGAATTATTAGGCAACTTAATAAAAACCAAATCTATCCCCATCTCACTTGTTTATTGTCACCAGGTAATCCAATATAACTGCACAAAATTTAGAAATAAACATTTCTGACATGCAAAAACAAAACCCAAAAAAATGAGTGACCAATATAGCCCCCGTTCTTTCTGATGACACTGAGCAGCCTCCATCCATAGATTCTGTCAGGTGCTTGATCTGTTTACGATCAACATTGCGTGCAGCAGCCACCACAGCCTCCAGACACTGCTCCCAGAGGTGTACTGCTTTCCCTCCCTGTAGATCTCACATTTTATGAGGGATCACAGGTTCTCTATGGGGTTCAGATCAGGTGAACAAGGGGGCCATGTCATTATTTTTTCATCTTTTAGACCTTTACTGGCCAGCCAGGCTGTGGAGTAGTTGGATGCATGTGATGGAGCATTGTCCTGCATGACAATCATGTTTTTCTTGAACGATAGCGACTTCTTCCTGTACCACTGCTTGAAGAAGTTGTCTTCCAGAAACTGGCAGTAGGTCTGGGAGTTGAGCTTCACTCCATCCTCAACCCGAAAAGGTCCCACAAGTTGATCTTTGATGATCCCAGCCCATACCAGTGCCCACCTCCACCTTGCTGGCGTCTGAGTGGGAGTGGAGCTCTCTGCCCTTTACTGATCCAGCCTCTGGCCCATCCATCTGGCCCATCAAGAGTCACTCTCATTTCATCAGTCCATAAAACCTGTGAAAAATCAGTCTTAAGATATTTCTTGGCCCAGTCTTGACGTTTTATCTTCTGTTTCTTGGTCACAGGTGGTGGTTTTTCAGCCTTCCTTACCTTGGCCTGTCCCTGAGTATGGCACACCTTGTGCTTTTTGATACTCCAGTAACGTTGCAGCTCTGAAATATGGCCAAACTGGTGGCAAATGGCCTCTTGGCAGCTTCACGCTTGATTTTCCTCAATTCATGGGCAGTTATTTTGCACCCTTTTTTGCCCAACACGCTTCTTGCAACCCTGTTGGCTATTTGCCATGAAACGCTTGATTGTTCGGTGATCACGCTTCAAACGTTTGGCAATTTCAAGACTGCTGCATCCCTCTACAAGACATCTCACAATTTTGGACTTTTCAGAGCCCGTCAAATCTCTCTTCTGACCCATTTTGCCAAAGGAAAGGAAGTTGCCTAATAATTAAGCACACCTCATATAGAGTGTTGATGTCATTACACCGCACCCTCCTCATTACAGAGATGCACATCACCGCATTTACTTCATTGGTAGTTGGATCTCAGCCCTATACAGCGTGGAGTAGGACGACATGTATAACAAGTATCATGTGATCAAAATACTCATTTGCCTAATAATTCTGCACACGGTGTATTTTATCTTCTCAGAGAGATATCACTGTGTTATCTGTGGTGTTACATAGGACTGCAGGTGACAACTCCCTGGGAACATATAATGTAGTAGTTCTCAGAGCAGTCCTATGATGCAGTGGAAGTCACCTGCAGTCCTATGTAACACCCCTCCACTCTCTGTGTCCCGTCAGTCTGCGGTTGTTCACACAAGTTGCATTTCATCAATAATTAACTATGACCGAATGTGAGAGGCCGCACTTGTGCGATGGTGACAGACACCGGAGGCCGGGGAGACACAGATGGTAGAGGCAGATATGTTCCTAGATTGCTGGGAGTTGTAGTGTCCGTCCAGCAGGAGAGGAGCAGGAGAAGACCCCGCAGGTGTGAGGACCCTGAGCTTATACCGCAGGGACCACACTGGTCAGGGGATGTCTATCAGAAAGGCGCTGCAGAACCTCTTTGTTATGATGATCTGTTGTGTCATCATGAGGGTCATTTTCTATAGAGGGCGGAGGACGGGGGTCATTTTCTGTAGAGGGCGGAGGACGGGGGTCATTTTCTGTAGAGGGCGGAGGACGGGGGTCATTTTCTGTAGAGGACGGGGGTCATTTTCTGTAGAGGGCGGAGGACGGGGGTCATTTTCTGTAGAGGACGGGGGTCATTTTCTGTAGAGGGCGAAGGACGGGGGTCATTTTCTGTAGAGGGCGAAGGACGGGGGTCATTTTCTGTAGAGGGCAAAGGACGGGGGTCATTTTCTGTAGAGGGCGGAGGACGGGGGTCATTTTCTGTAGAGGGCGAAGGACGGGGGTCATTTTCTGTTGAGGGCGGAGGACGGGGGTCATTTTCTGTACAGGGCGGAGGACGGGGGTCATTTTCTGTAGAGGGCGAAGGACGGGGGTCATTTTCTGTAGAGGGCGGAGGACGGGGGTCATTTTCTGTAGATGGCGGAGGACGGGGGTCATTTTCTGTAGATGGCGGAGGATGGGGGTCATTTTCTATAGAGGGCGGAGGATGGCGGTTATGTTCTGTAGAGGGGGAGGATGGGGGTTATTTTATGTACAGGGCGGAGGATGGGGGTTATTTTATGTAGAGGGGGAGGACAGGGGTCATTTTCTGTAGAGGGCGGAGGACGGGGGTCATTTTCTGTAGAGGGCGGAGGACGGGGGTCATTTTCTGTAGAGGGCGGAGGACGGGGGTTATTTTATGTAGAGGGCAGAGGATGGGGGTTATTTTCTGTAGAGGGGGAGGACGGGGGTCATTTTCTGTAGAGGGCGGAGGACGGGGGTTATTTTATGTAGAGGGTGAGGATGGGGGTTATGTTCTGTAGAGGGGGGATGATGGGGGTTAGTATCTGTACAGGGCAGAGGACGGGGGTCATTTTCTGTACAGGGCGGAGGACGGGGGTCATTTTCTGTAGAGGGCGAAGGACGGGGGTCATTTTCTGTAGAGGGCGGAGGACGGGGGTCATTTTCTGTAGAGGGCGGAGGACGGGGGTCATTTTCTGTAGAGGGCGGAGGATGGGGGTCATTTTCTGTAGAGGGCGGAGGATGGGGGTCATTTTCTGTACAGGACGGAGGACGGGGGTCATTTTCTGTAGAGGGCGAAGGACGGGGGTCATTTTCTGTAGAGGGCGGAGGACGGGGGTCATTTTCTGTAGAGGGCGGAGGACGGGGGTCATTTTCTGTAGAGGGCGGAGGATGGGGGTTATTTTATGTAGAGGGTGAGGATGGGGGTTATTTTATGTAGAGGGGGAGGACAGGGGTCCTTTTCTGTAGAGGGCAGAGGATGGGGGTTACGTTCTGTAGAGGGCGGAGGACGGGGGTTATTTTATGTAGAGGGCGGAGGATGGGGGTTATTTTCTGTAGAGGGCGGAGGACGGGGGTTATTTTATGTAGAGGGCGGAGGATGGGGGTTATTTTCTGTAGAGGGCAGAGGTTGGGGGTTACGTTCTGTAGAGGGGAGATGATGGGGGTTACTTTCTGCAGAGGGCGGAGGATGGGGGTTATGTAGCGTCACATTCTGTAGGGTTAATATTGGCTGACTGCCGACATGACCGCAGATACTGAGCGCAGCCCTGACCGTGACCCCCCTCCTCCTCCACAGACCCCGCGTATGGTTCCCCTTAACGTCCTGTCCAATCACACGCTTATAAAAATGCAGATTTCCCATAAAACCCTTTTGCAGCCCCCATCGCCCCTGTCCCCCGCTTCGGAGCACAATCTACGCCAGGAACAATCCCCCCCATCGGAATGTGAAGCCCCTCACTGAGCGCTGTATCTCTGCAAACCCGATCCCCCCTCACCTTCTGCAGCAATGGGGGTCCGGGGGTCCGCACCGCAATCACCGCAGATTTATATGGGCCATAAAAACTAATTGTGACACCATTAATTAGTAGGGAGAAGGTGGAGACACCCGCAGGGTTAACCCCTCACCTCCCAGCGGGGCGTCCGAGGTGACCGATCCATACAGATCACTGTAATGGAAACCACATGTCACCGAGGAACGAGACGGATCAGACTCCGGAGAAGACGGCAGGGACCGAGGGAGGAGAAGACGGCAAGGACCGAGGGAGGAGAAGACGGCGGGGACCGAGGGAGGGGAAGACGGCGGGGACCGAGGGAGGAGAAGACGGCGGGGACCGAGGGAGGAGAAGACGGCGGGGACCGAGGGAGGGGAAGACGACGGGGACCGAGGGAGGAGAAGACGGCGGGGACCGAGGGAGGAGAAGACGGCGGGGACCGAGGGAGGAGAAGACGGCGGGGACCGAGGGAGGAGAAGACGGCGGGGACCGAGGGAGGGGAAGACGGCGGGGACCGAGGGAGGAGAAGACGGCAGGGACCGAGGGAGGAGAAGACGGCGGGGACCGAGGGAGGAGAAGACGGCAAGGACCGAGGGAGGAGAAGACGGCAAGGACCGAGGGAGGAGAAGACGGCGGGGACCGAGGGAGGGGAAGACGGCAAGGACCGAGGGAGGAGAAGACGGCGGGGACCGAGGGAGGGGAAGACGGCGGGGACCGAGGGAGGAGAAGACGGCAAGGACCGAGGGAGGAGAAGACGGCGGGGACCGAGGGAGGGGAAGACGGCGGGGACCGAGGGAGGAGAAGACGGCGGGGACCGAGGGAGGGGAAGACGGCGGGGACCGAGGGAGGAGAAGACGGCGGGGACCGAGGGAGGAGAAGACGGCGGGAACCGAGGGAGGAGAAGACGGCAAGGACCGAGGGAGAAGACGGCGGGGACCGAGGGAGGGGAGGACGGCGGGGACCGAGGGAGGAGAAGACGGCGGGGACCGAGGGAGGGGAAGACGGCAGGGACCGAAGGAGAAGAAGACGGCGAGGACCGAGGGAGGAGAAGACGGCAAGGACCGAGGGAGAAGAAGAGGGAAGACGGCGGGGACCGAGGGAGGGGAAGACGGCGGGGACCGAGGGAGGGGAAGACGGCGGGGACCGAGGGAGGGGAAGACGGCGGGGACCGAGGGAGGGGAAGACGGCGGGGACCGAGGGAGAGGAAGACGGCGGGGACCGAGGGAGGGGAAGACGGCGGGGACCGAGGGAGGGGAAGACGGCGGGGACCGAGGGAGAAGAAGACGGCGGGGACCGAGGGAGGGGAAGACGGCGGGGACCGAGGGAGGGGAAGACGGCGGGGACCGAGGGAGGGGAAGACGGCGGGGACCGAGGGAGGGGAAGACGGCGGGGACCGAGGGAGGGGAAGACGGCGGGGACCGAGGGAGGGGAAGACGGCGGGGACCGAGGGAGGGGAAGACGGCGGGGACCGAGGGAGGGGAAGACGGCGGGGACCGAGGGAGGGGAAGACGGCGGGGACCGAGGGAGGGGAAGACGGCGGGGACCGAGGGAGGGGAAGAAGGTGGCCACCGAGGGAGGGGAAGACGTTGGCCACCGAGGGAGGGGAAGACGGCGGGGACCGAGGGAGGGGGAGACGGCGGGGACCGAGGGAGGGGGAGACGGCGGGGACCGAGGGAGGGGGAGACGGCGGGGACCGAGGGAGGAGAAGACGGCGGGGACCGAGGGAGGAGAAGACGGCGGGGACAGAGGGAGGGGAAGACGGTGGCCACCGAGGGGAGGAGAAGACGGCGGGGACCGAGGGAGGGGAAGAAGGTGGCCACCGAGGGAGGAGAAGACGGTGGCCACCGAGGGAGGGGAAGACGGCGGGGACCGAGGGAGGGGAAGACGGCGGGGACCGAGGGAGGGGAAGACGGCAGGGACCAAGGGAGGGGAAGACGGTGGCCACCGAGGGAGGAGAAGACGGCGGCAATGAGCATCTAATGAGGCTGATAATCAATACAACCACAGAGGGTGGAGCGGGTCTGAAGGGCACAGCTTGGAGATAGTTGTGGGATCCCGACACCACTCGGGGCGCAGGCTCTGCTCCTGTCAGGCCTCAGGCTGTCCAATATCTCTCCACCATTAACTGCAGATTATAATCGGGTACTAATGTGAATCTGTCACCAGTTTTTTGCCATCTAAGCTGACAGCAGCATAATGTAGGGGCAGAGACTCTGATTCCAATGATGTGTCACTTACTGAGCTGTCTCCTCTGCTGCAGATCTAGCAATTATACAGAGCTCATGAATATGCTGGACTACCTGCAGCAGCCACGTAGTCCTGTAATGATAAAATCACTGATTAATTAGCAGGAGATTATCAAAACTACACTAAGCAGCCCAGTAAGGGACATCACTGGAATCAGGAGCTCTGCCCCTACATTATGCTGCTGTGAAATTAGGTAACAAAAACCTGGTGACAGATTCCCTATAATTGTGAGCTGAATTCGCTGTCCCTTTATATCTGTGCGTCTTCATTATCCATCGTGTGCAATAAGTTACATCAGTGTGAGATGAACATAACTCCAGTGCCGGAGAACTACAACCCCCAGCAATTCAACCCGAGCTGTGGAGAAGAGCCGGCAGGGTGTATGGACCTCAGGTGAGGAGCTGGCTGGTGACAATCCGTCCTCAGGGCGGCCATACACCGGCAGACTTCTGAGGACGGGTTGTATCCTCTGTCCCTGTAGTAGCTCAGCCTCCTGCAAAGCATCACAGCCCTGACTTTTCAGTCACCACTGGTTGGATACTGACGATGGGATCAGTCCCTGTATGAGGACGGGACCCCCACTAATACAGAACGAGGGTCTTACCCTGAACGGTACAGGAAATCTGCAGCCGTGACCTCCAAGATTAGCAGGCAGATGACTCCCCACATCCTCCTCTGGTGTCCTGCTGAGAGTTATTGTGGAGAGGCTGAAGGTCCCCGGTGCTCGGCTGAAGGTCCCCGGTGCTCGGCTGAGGGTCCTCAGTGCTCGGCTGAGGGTCCCCGGTGCTCGGCTGAGGGTCCCCGGTGCTCGGCTGCGCCAGACTCTGATGGAAATCCTGAAACACAAAGCGCACCAGACATCAGTACAATCACATTCACCACCGAGAGAAAAACGAGCCAATCCCCCCCCCCCGCGGATCACACGAGTTGTGCAGGGACCCTCTATAACGGGATCTGTATCATCACTGCAAGACCACCCAGCCATGACCACACACAGGATTAGATATACAGCCCAGCCAGAGTATCACAGAGGAGAGGATTAGATACATACAGTGCCTTGTGAAAGTATTCATCCCCTTGAATTTTTCAACCTTTTCCCACATTTCAGGCTTCAAACATAAAGATAAATGTTAATGTTCTGGTGAAGAATCAACAACAAGTGACACAATTGTGAAGATGAAGGAAATTTAAACTTTTGTAAAAAAAAAAATAACTGAAAATGGTGGCGTGCAATATTATTCATCCCCTGTAAGTGAATACTTTGTAGCGTCACCTTTTGCTGCGATTACAGCTGCAGTCGCTTGGGGTATGTGTCTATCAGTTTTGCACATGGAGAGGCTGAAATTCTCGCCCATTCTTTGTAAACAGCTGGAGCTGAGTGAGGTTGGATGGAGGCGTTTGTGAACAGCAGTTTTCAGCTCTTTCCACAGATTCTCGATTGGGTTCAGGTCTGGACTGTGACTTGGCCATTCTAACACCTGGATATGTTTATTTGTGAACCATTCCATTGTAGATTTTGCTTTATGTTTGGGATCATTGTCTTGTTGGAAGACAAATCTCCGTCCCAGCCTCAGGTCTTTTGCAGACTCCAACAGGTTTTCTTCAAGAATGGTCCTGTATTTGGCTCCATCTTCCCATCAATTTTAACCATCTTCCCTGTCCCTGCTGAAGAAAAGCAGGCCCAAACCATGATGCTGCCACCACCATGTCTGACAGTGGGGATGGTGTGTTCAGGGTGATGAGCTGTGTTGCTGTTACATATCGTTTGGCATTGTGCCCAAATAGTGTGATTTTGGTTTCATCTGAGCAGAGCACCTTCTTCCACATGTTTGGTGTCTCCAGGTGGCTTGTGGCAAACTTTAAACAACACTTTTTATGGATATCTTTAAGAAATGGCTTTCTCCTCGCCACTCTTCCATAAAGGCCAGATTTGTGCAGTGTAGGACTGATTGTTGCCCTATGGACAGACTCTCCCACCTCAGCTGTAGATCTCTGCAGATCATCCAGAGGGATCATGGGCCTCTTGGCTGCATCTCTGATCAGTCTTCTCCTTGTGTGAGATGACAGTTTGGATGGACGGCCGGGTCTTGGTAGATTTGCAGTGGTATGATTCTCCTTCCATTTCAATATGATCGCTTGCACAGTGCTCCTTGGGATGTTTAAAGTTGTGGAAATCTTTTTGTAACCAAATCTGGCTTTAAACTTCTCCACAACAGTATCATGGACCTGCCTGTTGTGTTCCTTTGTCTTCATGATGCTCTCTGCGCTTTACACAGAACCCTGAGACTATCACAGAGCAGGGGCATTATACGGAGACTTGATTACACACAGGGGCTTATATTTATCATCATCAGTCATTTAGGACAACATTGGATCATTCAGAGATCCTCAATCAACTTCTGGAGGGAGTTTGCTGCACTGAAAGTAAAGGGGATGAATAATATTGCACGCCCCGATTTTCAGTTACTTATTTTTATAAAAGTTTAAAATAAGCAATAAATTTCCTTCATCTTCACAATTGTGTCCCACTTGTTGTTGAGTCTTCACCAGAACATTAACATTTTTATCTTTATGTTTGAAGCCTGAAATGTGGGAAAAGGTTGAAAAATTCAAGGGGGCCGAATACTTTCACAAGGCACTGTAGCTCAGCAGACAGTATCACACAGGATAGGATTAGATACACAGCTCAGCAGACAGTATCACACAGGATAGGATTAGATACACAGCTCAGCACAGTATCACGCAGGAGAGGATTAGATACACAGCTCAGCAGACAGTATCACACAGGATAGGATTAGATACACAGCTCAGCAGACAGTATCACACAGGATAGGATTAGATACACAGCTCAGCAGACAGTATCACACAGGAGAGGATTAGATACACAGCTCAGCAGACAGTATCACACAGGAGAGGATTAGATACACAGCTCAGCAGACAGTATCACACAGGAGAGGATTAGATACATGGCTCAGCAGACAGTATCACACAGGATAGGATTAGATACACGGCTCAGCAGACAGTATCACACAGGATAGGATTAGATACACAGCTCAGCAGACAGTATCACACAGGATAGGATTAGATACACAGCTCAGCAGACAGTATCACACAGGAGAGGATTAGATACACAGCTCAGCAGACAGTATCACACAGAATAGGATTGTTTCTCATCATCAGTACTTGGGCAGTGGATGATGGATGAGTAGTTCTGGGCCTGTAATTGGCAGATCTGAGGATAGAGCCCCTGACATGTGAGACCACCCAATACCGGGGATCACAGAACGGAGGACGATGGGTGAGAGGAGGGGGCTGCTGGCTTTGTGTGTTGGGGGCAGCAGTTTTGGGCTCAATGATTGTGAGCCCCAATGGGGACAGTGTTGCCAATATATGTAAAGCGCTATGGAATTAATAGCGCTATATAAATTAATAAATATTATATTATTATAATGATATCTTAGGTATTGAAATATTGGAGAATTAACCTCTTGTTGTCTGAAGATGTAATCTCTCCCAACAACCAGCAGGTGGCGGTGGCTGCTCAGGAGCTGCGCTCACAGTTCTGCTGGGACAGCACATTCCTCTCCCCTCCACAATGTACTGATACCATGTATCTGACCCGCGCAGCACACTGACCACAGTACATGCAGTGTATATATATATATATATATATATATATATATATATATATATATATATATATATATATATATACATACACACACATTATTGTGAAGGATCTTGTCTTCTTTTCCCCCCAATAACGGACATATTTAACCTCTTCTCTCCCAGAGGACGGGCACAGGTGAACCCCTGAGCGGATCCCATGAGGCACTTTTGCGGTTTTTACCCTTTGATGAGGTGCAGTAAATATTCTTGTGGCCTCACTGTAAATGTAAGACCCCGGGGGGATAGATTATCAGAGCTCAGGACAGAGCAGCGAGAGTTCAGCTCTGGAGAAAACTGTAGAAATAACGACACAGAATGCGTGAAATCATCATGTACTGATCTGACCCCTAATAATGGGGGGCTGGACCCCTGGGGGAGTACAAGTCCCAGCATTAGCCCTGTCAGCCCAGGGGATCTACTATTGGACTACCCATCCCACTGTGCCCTGGTGCATGCTGGGTGTTGTAGTTGGAGTCAGTACAAGCTGTAACCCTTGCACTGCCGGCTCACATGGATGTGGATGGTACTCACTGTTACTCCGGGCGCAGCACAGTCACCCCGGGCTCAGGCCCTGCAGATGGGAAAGCTTTAGGTTGCTGCTTGTATTTAATCCATGGAGTGAACTATACATTGATGTGTAGTGGAAAGTGACAGGGAGTTTGGGGCCCCCCTCCCCCACGTGCAGTGGGAATGCCCCCCTCCTCCTCCCAATTTCCCATTGGATGGGGCCCAGCACTTCGTGACATCACACAGATGCGATCACCTGGGCTCCCTCCTCCGACCACCGACCCTGGCAGGGGGCAGCAGCCTGGACCCCCGCGCCGAGGATGGGAAGACCCCAACCTGCAGAATCCACACCACCAGATCTGATCACAGGGTACGTGAGACGGCTAATGGTCTGCAGAGGGGGCAGTGTGCAATGATCTGCAGGATATCACAGTCAGGGGTTAGAGGGGACAGAGCAATACCAGAAGTAAAGTATCACTTAGATTGTAAGCTCTTGGGGGCAGGAGTCTCTTTACTCCCCTCTTTGTACGTCGCTGCAGAACACGGTGGCTCTGAATAATAATATTAATAGTAGGAGGCTGAGATACTTCCAGGAGAGCGACCACCGAGGACCTGCCAGGACTCATCAGTGATGAGTGAACTCTCCGTGATCAGATCATGCTCACCGAGTACTGTGCACTAGTCCGGTGCTCGCCCCCTTCCCCCTCCGACCGTACGGACATGGATCTGGTAAATGCTCCCCTATGAGCGGACGGTACACGGAGGCTGCCCTGAGGACTACACCAAGCTCTGGAGATGTGGCCTTCCTCCCCTGGACATTCCCGGCCTCCGTGTGACGCTGTATAATAAGGATATTAGGGACCCAATTCTGATAAATGTTTGTTCCACCTCCACATATCTGCAGTCTGTATCACACACATTGCTCCGGGGTCTCCACCTCCACATATCTGCTGTCTGTATCACGCACATCGCTCCGGGGTCTCCACCTTCACATATCTGTTGTCTGTATCACACACATCGCTCTGGGGTCTCCACCTTCACATATCTGCTGTCTGTATCACGCACATCACCCCCCCTCTGGGGTCTCCACCTTCACATATTTACTGTCTGTATCACACACATTGCTCCGGGGTCTCCACCTTCACATATCTGCTGTCTGTATCACACACATCTCCCCCCTCTGGGGTCTCCACCTTCACATATCTACTGTCTGTATCACACACATCACCCCCCCTCCGGGGTCTCCACCTTCACATATCTACTGTCTGTATCACACACATCACCCCCCCTCCGGGGTCTCCACCTTCACATATCTGTTGTCTGTATCACACACATAGCTCCGGGGTCTCCACTTTCACATATCTGCTGTCTGTATCACACACATCACCCCCCCTCCGGGGTCTCCACCTTCACATATCTGCAGTCTATATCACGCACATCACTCCGGGGTCTCCACCTTCACATATCTGCTGTCTGTATCACACACATCACCCCCCCTCCGGGGTCTCCACCTTCACATATCTGTTGTCTGTATCACACACATAGCTCCGGGGTCTCCACTTTCACATATCTGCTGTCTGTATCACACACATCACCCCCCCTCCGGGGTCTCCACCTTCACATATCTGCAGTCTATATCACGCACATCACTCCGGGGTCTCCACCTTCACATATCTGCTGTTTGTATCACACACACATCACCCCCCCTCCAGGGTCTCTACCTTCACATATCTGCTGTCTGTATCACGCACATCGCTCCGGGGTCTCCACCTTCACATATCTGCTGTCTGTATCACGCACATCACCCCCCCTCCGGGGTCTCCACCTTCACATATCTGCTGTCTGTATCACACACATCACCCCCCCTCCGGGGTCTCCACCTTCACATATCTGCTGTCTGTCACACACATCACCCCCTCCGTGGTCTCCACCTTCACATATCTGCTGTCTGTATCACGCACATCGCTCCGGGGTCTCCACCTTCACATATCTGCTGTCTGTATCACACACATCACCCCCCCTCCGGGGTCTCCACCTTCACATATCTGTTGTCTGTATCACACACATCGCTCCGGGGTCTCCACCTTCACATATCTGCTGTCTGTATCACACACATCACCCCCCCTCCGGGGTCTCCACCTTCACATATCTGCTGTCTGTATCTCACACATCACCCCCCCTTCAGGGTCTCTACCTTCACATATCTGCTGTCTGTATCACGCACATCGCTCTGGGGTCTCCACCTTCACATATCTACTGTCTGTATCACACACATTGCTCCGGGGTCTCCACCTTCACATATCTGCTGTCTGTATCACACACACCACTCCGGGGTCTCCACCTTCACAGATCTGCTGTCTGTATCACACACATCACCCCCCCTCCGGGGTCTCCACCTTCACATATCTGTTGTCTGTATCACACACATCGCTCCGGGGTCTCCACCTTCACATATCTGCTGTCTGTATCACACACATCACCCCCCCTCCGGGGTCTCCATCTTCACATATCTGCAGTCTGTATCTCACACATCACCCCCCCTTCAGGGTCTCTACCTTCACATATCTGCTGTCTGTATCACGCACATCACCCCCCCCTCCGGGGTCTCCACCTTCACATATCTACTGTCTGTATCACACACATCACCCCCCCATATGCGGTCTCCACCTTCACATATCTGCTGTCTGTATCACGCACATCGCTCTGGGGTCTCCACCTTCACATATCTACTGTCTGTATCACACACATTGCTCCGGGGTCTCCACCTTCACATATCTGCTGTCTGTATCACACACATCACCCCCCCTCCGGGGTCTTCACCTTCACATATCTGCAGTCTGTATCACACACATCACCCCCCCTCCAGGGTCTCTACCTTCACATATCTGCTGTCTGTATCACGCACATCGCTCCGGGGTCTCCACCTTCACATATCTGCTGTCTGTATCACGCACATCACCCCCCCCTCCGGGGTCTCCACCTTCACATATCTACTGTCTGTATCACACACATCACCCCCCCATATGCGGTCTCCACCTTCACATATCTGCTGTCTGTATCACGCACATCGCTCTGGGGTCTCCACCTTCACATATCTACTGTCTGTATCACACATATTGCTCCGGGGTCTCCACCTTCACATATCTGCTGTCTGTATCACACACATCACCCCCCCTTCGGGGTCTCCACCTTCACATATCTACTGTCTGTATCACACACATTGCTCCGGGGTCTCCACCTTCACATATCTTCTGTCTGTGTCACGCACATCGCCCGCGCTCCGGGGTCTCCATCGTCACATATCTGCTGTCTGTATCACGCACATCGCTCCGGGGTCTCCACCTTCACATATCTGCAGTCTGTATCACGCACATCGCTCCGGGGTCTCCACCTTCACATATCTGCTGTCTGTATCACGCACATCGCTCCGGGGTCTCCACCTTCACATAACTGCTGCCTGTATCACGCACATCGCTCCGGGGTCTCCACCTTCACACATCTGCCCCTCATCACATTCATAACCAGCCGGGTGTATAATAAACTCGCACTCACCTCGCACTTTCCCAGGAATTTCGGCTCATGGCGCCGGGTCCGGCTCCCTCTCATGTGACTGCAGGGGAGGAAAGGAGAAAACGTTACTAATGTTCACAGCCTGGGAAAGGATTTACAGTGGAAGACGAAGGGTTAACATCAACGTGTGGGGTCTACAGGACACGAGGGGCCGGTGACTATCCTGACATGAGCTTCATAGAAATCTATGGAGATATTAATGAGAAAGTCTATTGACTTCTATGGAGAGAAACTGCAGAAAAGCGTCACACCGTCCATGGCCGTCTACAGCCGGACCCTAAAGAAGACACTGCCCACTGTACAGCAGAGAAAGCGGCATGTGAAGGGACCACCAGAAGCAGCGCCCCCCCTGTCTACAGGCTGTGCCAGGTATTGCTTGTATGCCAGAGAGCAGGCAGTCATTATCAAATAACTACCTGGTCACACACTGCGACACTGTAACGACAGCGCTGCGGGGTGCAGACATGCACTGGGGCTGATAATGTCACATAATTCCCCCTTGGGGTGGTTTGTTGTTTCTTCGCCCCCGTCCCTCTCGTCCCCTATCCCTCTCGTCCCCCTCCACTTAACCTCATAAAACCTGCAGAGAATTTCACCAGGTGGAAAGTGAACGAACGGTTAATGGAAAATTGTGTCCACAATAAGGGTCCCACAAAGCGGAGGGGGGGGGGGGGGCGCAGATATGGGATCAATCAGGGGAGGATTCGCCTATATCATCCACCATGAGGGCCGGGATGTGGTGGGAGAGCAAAGAAACTGGATGTACATCTAATAAAGGGGAATTAACGAGAAGAAGCCGAGGAAAAACCAAAGGACATCCTGAGATGATAACTGCGACTGCGGAGATCTCTGAGCACTGACCTCCTACCCTGGAGTCACAGCGCAGAGATATTATCTCACGGAGGCTCAGATCATTGGGCAGAGATCTCTGAGCACTGACCTCCTACCCTGGAATCAGAGAGCAGAGATATTATCTCACGGAGGCTCAGATCATTGGGCAAAGATCTCTGAGCACTGACCTTCCACTTTGGAGTCACAGCGCAGAGATATTATCTCACTGAGGCTCACATCACCGGGCACAGATCTCTGAGCACTGACCTACCCTGGAATCAGAGAGCAGAGATATTATCTCACTGTGGCTCACATCACCGGGCACAGATCTCTGAGCACTGACCTCCTACCCTGGAATCAGAGCGCAGAGATATTATCTCACTGAGGCTCAGATCATTGGACAGAGATCTCTGAGCACTGACCTCCTACCCTAGAGTCACAGCGCAGAGATATTATCTCACTGAGGCTCAGATCATTGGACAGAGATCTCTGAGCACTGACCTTCAACCCTGGAATCAGAGAGCAGAGATATTATCTCACTGAGGCTCAGATCACCAAGTAGAGATCTCTGAGCACTGACCTCCTACCCTGGAATCACAGCGCAGAGATATTATCTCACTGAGGATCAGGTCACCAGGCAGAGATATCTGAGCACTGACCTACCCTGGGATCAGAGAGCAGAGATATTATCTCACTGAGGCTCAAATCACCAGGCAGAGATCGTAACTCTGTTCTGTATAAAATATAATTTTGTGACACTGAGGGTCTGAAGCCAATCAGAGGGGAGCGTTGGCTGCGCAGCACCGTGCTGCACTGCGCACTCCCGGGATGCCGACTGCTGATTGGCCGCAGAGCTTTATATACTGTATTTTCTGCAGAGATATACAATTTCAATCAATAACAGATAAAATGTTGTCACCGATCAGGACAATAAATGATATTTTACAGTAATGCAGATGTGTAAAGGACGGAGCAGGTGAGCTGGACGGTGGCCGCTCTGTGATAGAAAGACAAAAAAACCCGTAAGAAAAAGAAACAATGAGAAAAAAGCCGCTACGCTGCGCCCGCAGAGAGAGACTCGTAATTAAATGTCGCTCGCAGTAATTGAATTGGAGACGTCATGTGAAGACTCCGGTGTAAATGCTGCACTAAAGTCTCCTCCAGCGCGTGAGAAAATAAGGCAGAGCTGCGGAGACGGCACAGAAGGAGGCAGAGCTGTGGAGACGGCACAGAAGGAGGCAGAGCTGCGGAGACAGCACAGAAGGAGGCAGAGCTGCGGAGACTGCACAGAATGAGGCAGAGCTGCGAAAACAGTAGAGGAGAAGGCAAAGCTGCGGAGACGGCACAGAATGAGGCAGAGCTGCGGAGACGGCACAGAAGGAGGTAGAGCTGCGGAGACGGCACAGAATGAGGCAGAGCTGCGGAGACGGCACAGAATGAGGCAGAGCTGCGGAGACGGCACAGAATGAGGCAGAGCTGCGGAGACGGCACAGAATGAGGCAGAGCTGCGGAGACGGCACAGAATGAGGCAGAGCTGCGGAGACGGCACAGAATGAGGCAGAGCTGCGGAGACGGCACAGAATGAGGCAGAGCTGCGGAGACGGCACAGAAGGAGGCAGAGCTGCGGAGACGGCACAGAAGGAGGCAGAGCTGCGGAGATGGCACAGAATAAGGCAGAGCTGTGGAGACGGCACAGAAGGAGGCAGAGCTGCGGAGACAGCACAGAAGGAGGCAGAGCTGCGGAGATGGCACAGAATAAGGCAGAGCTGTGGAGACGGCACAGAAGGAGGCAGAGCTGCGGAGACGGCACAGAAGGAGGCAGAGCCGCGGAGACGGCACAGAAGGAGGCAGAGCTGCGGAGACTGCACAGAAGGAGGCAGAGCTGCGGAGACAGCACAGAAGGAGGCAGAGCTGCGGAGAGGGGAGAGAATAAGGCAGAGCTACGGAGACGGCACAGAAGAAGGCAGAGCTGCGGAGACGGTACAGAAGGAGGCAGAGCTGCGGAGAGGGGACAGAATAAGGCAGAGCTGCGGAGACGGCACAGAAGAAGGCAGAGCTGCGGAGACGGTACAGAAGGAGGCAGAGCTGCGGAGACGGCACAGAAGGAGGCAGAGCTGCGGAGACGGCATAGAAGGAGGCAGAGCTGCGGAGACGGCACAGAAGGAGGCAGAGCTGCGGAGACGGCACAGAAGGAGGCAGAGCTGCGGAGACGGCACAGAAGGAGGCAGGAGGGTAACATTACCTGCCGGGAGAGGCGCTGGCCCCCGGGACTCTGGAGGCTCCTTGGACCTGTTCATCTTGGAAGGAGAAGATGCTTCTTCGGAGATCCTTGAGGTCTGCTCTCCTCCCGCCCTAGATCTGCTGTAAAGCCTCACTTGTGTTACTTTAAATGTCTGTAAGGATCTTTTTATGCGGCGTCTTCCTGTATAAATCAGGACTGGGCTGGACGCTCGGGGAGGAAATCCTGTGTGTGTTTGGGGCTGATAAAGCTTTTCTGGTAGAACAAACACTTTGGTGGACGAGGTCCTGATGAGATTGTACTCCGCCCCGGCTGCAGCCAGCGCCATGGATGGGGTGGGTTATAGAGAATGGGATTTCCAGGAAGTGTTGGCCATACGGGCCGGCTACCATGATGGCAAGTCACATAGATGAGCTGTCAATCACCTAAGATCACAGGAAGAGCCCAAACCTCAGCTGCTGCTATTATGGGATGGATATCCTCTACAGGTCACCGGCTGGCACTGACAGACATACAATGACCCTGCAGAGGCGGCCGGGGGTCTCCAGGGTAAAACACACGACCGGGTACAAGTCTGTGTGTAAGAGAGTAAAATGTATATACACATACACATATACTGTATATACACATACAGTGCTGGTCAAAAGTATTGGCACCCCTGCAATTCTGTCAGAGAATACTCAGTTTCTTCCTGAAAATGATTGCAATCACACATTCTTTGGTATTATTATCTTCATTTATTTTGCTTGCAATGAAAAAACACAAAAGAGAATGAAACAAAAATCAAATCATTGATCATTTCACACAAAACTCCAAAAATGGGCCAGACAAAAGTATTGGCACCCTTAGCCTAATACTTGGTTGCACAACCTTTAGCCAAAATAACTGCGAACAACCGCTTCCGGTAACCATCAATGAGGTTCTTACAATGCTCTGCTGGAATTTTAGACCATTCTTCTTTGGCAAACTGCTCCAGGTCCCTGAGATGTGAAGGGTGCCTTCTCCAAACTGCCATTGTGAGATCTCTCCACAGGTGTTCTATGGGGTTCAGGTCTGGACTCGTTGCTGGACACTTTAGTAGTCTCCAGTGCTTTCTATCAAACCATTCTCTAGTGCTTTTTGAAGTGTGTTTTGGGTCATTGTCCTGCTGGAAGACCCATGACCTCTGAGGGAGACCCAGCTTTCTCACACTGGGCCCTACATTATGCTGCAAAATGTGTTGGCAGTCTTCAGACTTCATAATGCCATGCACACGGTCAAGCAGTCCAGTGCCAGAGGCAGCAAAGCAACCCCAAAACATCAGGGAACCTCCGCCATGTTTGACTGTAGGGACCATGTTCTTTTCTTTGAATGCCTCTTTTTATTTCCTGTAAACTCTATGTTGTCTCATCTGACCAGAGAACATTCTTCCAAAATGTTTTAGGCTTTCTCAGGTAAGTTTTGGCAAACTCCAGCCTGGCTTTTTTATGTCTCGGGGTAAGAAGTGGGGTCTTCCTGGGTATCCTACCATACAGTCCCTTTTCATTCAGACGCCGACGGATAGTATGGGTGACACTGTTGTACCCTCGGACTGCAGGGCAGCTTGAACTTGTTTGGATGTTAGTCGAGGTTCTTTAACCACCATCTGCACAATCTTGCGCTGAAATCTCTCGGCAATTTTTCTTTTCCTTCCACATCTAGGGAGGTTAGCCACAGTGCCATGGGCTTTACACTTCTTGATGACACTGCGCACCGTAGACACAGGAACTTTCAGGTCTTTGGAGATGGACTTGTAGCCTTGAGATTGCTCATGCTTCCTCACAATTTGGATTCTCAAGTCCTCACACAGTTCTTTGGTCTTCTTTCTATTCTCCATGCTCAATGTGGTGCACACAAGGACACCGGACAGAGGTTGAGGCAACTTTAATCCATGTCACCTGCTGCAAATGTGATTTATTATTGCCAACACCTGTTAGGTGCCACAGGTAAGTTACAGGCGCTGTTAATTACACAAATTAGAGAAGCATCACATGATTTTTCAAACAGTGCCAATACTTTTGTCCACCCCCTTTTTTATGTTTGGTGTGGAATTATATTCAATTCGGCTTTATGCCAATTTTTTTTTTTTATTGAAGACAAATTAAATGAAGATAATAATACCAAAGAATTTGTGATTGCAATCATTTTCAAGAAGAAACTGAGTATTCTCTGATAGAATTGCAGGGGTGCCAATACTTTTGGCCAGCACTGTATACTGTATATATACATACATATATACTGTATATACACATACTGTATATACACATATACTGTATATACACAGATATATACTGTTACCTGATACCATGTGAAATCCCCAAGAAAGAAAAGTCGTGGAGTGATGAAGATCGCAGGACGGAGACATCACCGATCTGTAAAGAATGAGAAAATGAAATCATCATCACAACCTCTGGACTTCTCCAATCTGGAGTCTGAGCCTCGTGCAGAAATCCCCGCACCTCCAGCCTCGGCCGCCATCACTGAGGTTATTAATAATAATAATAAGTTTTATTTCTATAGCGCCAACATATTCTGCAGCGCTTTACAATTCAGAGGGGACATGTACAGACAATATGAGCCAATACAAATAACAAAATTAAGATACCAAGAAGAGTGAGGGCCGCGCTCGTAAGCTTAGAGTTAATGGTCGGAAGGGTCTACCGATGGCCGTACGAATCATCAGGATCCGCTGCCGGCAGCTCCTTTGTAATCTCCGACCAATGACATCCAGATGTGCTTGATGGAGACAAGTCCAGAGACCCTGCAGCCAGGGGAGACATGTCCGGAGACGCTGCAGCCACGGGAGACAAGTCCGGAGACCCTGCAGCCACGGGAGACAAGTCCGGAGATGCTGCAGCCACGGGAGACAAGTCCGGAGATGCTGCAGCCACGGGAGACAAGTCCGGAGATGCTGCAGCCACGGGAGACAAGTCCGGAGATGCTGTAGCCACGGGAGACAAGTCCGGAGACGCTGCAGCAAGGGGAGACAAGTTCAGAGACGCTGCAGCCAGGGGAGACAAGTTCAGAGACTCTGCAGAGAGAGGAGACAAGTCCGGAGACGCTGCAGCCCCGTGAGACAAGTCCAGAGATGCTGCAGCCCCAGGAGACAAGTCCAGAGACGCTGCAGCCAGGGGAGACATGTCCGGAGACGCTGCAGCCACGGGAGACAAGTCCGGAGACCCTGCAGCCACGGGAGACAAGTCCGGAGATGCTGCAGCCACGGGAGACAAGTCCGGAGATGCTGCAGCCACGGGAGACAAGTCCGGAGATGCTGCAGCCACGGGAGACAAGTCCGGAGATGCTGCAGCCACGGGAGACAAGTCCGGAGATGCTGTAGCCACGGGAGACAAGTCCGGAGACGCTGCAGCAAGGGGAGACAAGTTCAGAGACGCTGCAGCCAGGGGAGACAAGTTCAGAGACTCTGCAGAGAGAGGAGACAAGTCCGGAGACGCTGCAGCCCCGTGAGACAAGTCCAGAGATGCTGCAGCCCCAGGAGACAAGTCCAGAGACGCTGCAGCCCCAGGAGACAAGTCCAGAGACGCTGCAGCCCCGGGAGACAAGTCCGGATATGCTGCAGCCCCGGGAGACAAGTCCGGAGATGCTGCAGCCCCGGGAGACAAGTCCGGAGATACTGCAGCCCCGGGAGACAAGTCCGGAGATGCTGCAGCCCCGGGAGACAAGTCCGGAGATGCTGCAGCCCCGGGAGACAAGTCCGGAGATGCTGCAGCCCCGGGAGACAAGTCCGGAGATACTGCAGCCCCGGGAGACAAGTCCGGAGATGCTGCAGCCCCGGGAGACAAGTCCGGAGATGCTGCAGCCCTGGGAGACAAGTCCGGAGATACTGCAGTGAGAGGAGACAAGTTCAGAGACGCTGCAGCCAGGAGAGACAAGTCAGGAGATGTTGTGAAAATGTTGTCTCCATTTTATCATTATTTGCAGATCAGTAACATCTCTGGCCCAATCAGCCCACGAATTTCCCTTCTTGTTGATGTAATTTCAATTTTGAGGATTGTATATACCACACCTGCAGCAGGCAGCACACGGCCGTATACCGTACCGTACCTGCAGCGGGCAGCACATGGCCATATACCGTACCGTACCTGCAGCGGGCAGCACACGGCCGTATACCATACCTGCAGCAGGCAGCACACAGCCGTATACCGTACCTGCAGCGGGTAGCACACGGCCGTATACCATACCTGCAGCGGGCAGCACATGGCCGTATACCATACCTGCAGCGGGCAGCACACGGCCGTATACCATACCTGCAGCAGGCAGCACACAGCCGTATACCGTACCTGCAGCGGGTAGCACACGGCCGTATACCATACCTGCAGCGGGCAGCACATGGCCGTATACCATACCTGCAGCGGGCAGCACACGGCCGTATACCGTACCTGCAGCGGGCAGCACACGGCCGTATACCGTACCTGCAGCAAACTACTATATATAAGGAGTAAAGACCACTTACTTGTATGTTCTCCCCATGTTTGCGTGGGTTTCCTCTGGGTTCTCCGGTTTCCTCCCACTCTCCAAAAACATACTGATAGGGACTCTAGATTGTGAGCCCCAATGGGGACAGTGTTGCCATTGTATGTAAAGCGCTGTGGAATTAATAGCGCTATATAAATGAATAAAATTATTATTATTATTACTTACATTGCCGGGATTCTCTCTGTTATTAGATGTGACGCTGGTTTCAGTGCAGAATTAAGGTGAAATTTGCCGCAGCCTCATAAAGCGGCCCTGATAGTGTCCTCGCACCAGACGCTGCACTATCAACAGGACAGGTGAGTGCAGACATCGAGGGTCTCTGATCACACGAGGGAAGGGGGTCTTGGTTTTATCATTTTATTTGCATATAATAGAAAGTAACTCCAGAGACCCTGGAAATAAATATGAGAAGGGTGCAGAAATAGTAGGGACCCCCATCATGGGGAATGACACGGGGGGCTCTGGGTCCAGGAGCTGCCACTGACATTAGTGATACCAGACCTGGCTCCGTGCGCCCCACAAGGTGAGCCACAGGGCGCGCTATAATCTACACAGACACAGGACAGCAAATCCTCAGTACCCGCAGCTCCATCAGCAGTTACTGACCGGTCACTACATCAATGATATTATGTCCATCAGAGGTCTGGGAAAGCTGAGTGACAGTGCAAGACATGATGGCGGCCACATGACAGTATCACACACGAGAGGATTAGATACACGGCTCAGCAGACAGCATCACACAGGAGAGGATTAGATACATAGCTCAGCTAACAGTATCACACAGGAGAGGATTAGATACATAGCTCAGCAGACAGTATGACACAGGATAGGATTAGATACATAGCTCAGCAGACAGTATCACACAGGAGAGGATTAGATACACAGCTCAACAGACAGTATCACAGAGGAGAGGATTAGATACACAACTCAGCAGACAGTATCAGACAGAAGAGGATTAGATACACAGGTCAACACACAGTATCACACAAGATAGGTTTAGATACACAGCTCAGCACACAGTATCACACAGGAGAGGATTAGATACACAGCTCAGCAGACAGTATCACACAGGAGAGGATTAGATACACAGCTCAGCACACAGTATCACACAGGAGAAGATTAGATACACAGCTCAGCAGACAGTATCACACAGGATAGGATTAGATACACAGCTCAGCAGACAGTATCACACAGAAGATTAGATATACAGCTCAGCAGACGGTATCACACAGGAGAGGATTAGATACACAGCTCAGCAGACTGTATCACAGGAGAGGATTAGATACACGGCTCAGCAGACAGTATCACACAGGAGGGTCTTCAGTGATCGGTTCTTGGCGGTGATTTTCGGTATCGCCTGTGAGCTGCGGGGATTGTTCTGAGGCTTCGGCCATTACCCGTCCATTACAGTAATACACACATCGGATGCGGTTACACGTGGCGGCTTCACATGTGGCATTAATAACCTGCACTGATTGCACCAAATTACAGCCTGGAAACCACACGACAAACCGTTTCTTATTACCGCCAGCGCCACACAATACGCCTGGGGGACTGGCCCTTTAATGTCTTCTTGTGAGCACTCAGCTGGCCCGGGATCCTGCACGGTGAATGTGCCTGTAGCAGCCTCTTCTGATGATCCCCCATTTGTGTGACCCTTGTATTGCACATTCCTCACCTGCTTATTAGTTCCACCTCGCTCGCTTGTACAGCGGATAATGATTGCCGGACGGTCATTGTATAACTGAGCGCTGCTATTCCCGGGGACATAATCGCTGGGGAATTCCGGGAATTTCCACCAATCAGGGAGGAATCTAATTAGGAAGAACCAGGACTGTGAGCGGATCAGGAGCGGCCGCACAGACGAGCCCTGCAGAACCTGGGAAAGCTGGGTCAGAGGAAACATGGCCGCTAATGCAGATGTCAGCGCAGGACAACACAGCACCGCACCTGTGCACAGGCCGCGCCTGGAAAAACAGCTTAGGCTTCGTTCACATGTGTGTGCCTAAACACATACAAAAAATGGTACTGGTGTCACCACCGGTGTACGGTGTGATCTACGTGTTTTCCACAGACCCACTGAATTGTATTGGACCTCGTCATCTGCGCTGCTGGCAATAATCGGCATGTGAGCGGCACCACAGATTATTACATGTGGAATCCCTTAAAAAAGCGACAGAACACGTACCGGAAACACGGATGTGTGAATGAGGCTATAGGTACACTATAGTTCAAAAGTTTGGGGTCACTTAGATATTTCCTTATTTTTTGCCAATGAAGCTTACATTAAATTACACAGAAATCCCCTCTATACATTGTAATGCGGTAAATGACTATTCTAGCTGCACACGTCTGTTTTTAATGCAATATCTACATAGGTGGATAGAGGCCCATTTCCATCAACCACCACTCCAGTGTCTAATGGTACATTGTGTTTGCTGTGTTAGAAGGCTAATGGATGATTAGAAATCCCTTGAAAACCCTTGTGCAAGTATGTTAGCACAGCTGAAAACAGTTTTGCTGATTAGAGAAGCTGTAAAACCAACCTTCCTTTGAGCTAGTTGAGAATCTGGAGCATTACATTTGTTGGTTCCATTAAACTCTGAAAATGGCCAGAAAAAGAGAACTTTCCTGTGAAACTCGACAGTCTATTCTTGTTGTTAGAAATGAAGCATATTCCATGCGAGAAATTGTCAAGAAACTGAAGATGTCCTACAAAAGGTGTGTACTACTCCCTTCAGAGGAGAGCACAAACAGGCTCTAACCAGAGTAGAAAGAGAAGAGGGAGCCGCGCTGCACAACTGAGCAACAAGACAAGGACATTACAGCCTCTAGTGTGAGAAATCGACGCCTCACAGGTCCTCAACTGGCAGCTTCATTAGCACCCGCAAAACGCCAGTGTCATCGTCTACAGTGAAGAGGCGACTCCGGGATGCTGGCCTTCAGGGCAGAGTGGCAAAGAAAAAGCCATATCTGAGACTGGCTAATAAAAGGAAAAGATTAAAATGAGCAAAAGAACACAGACATTGCACAGAGGAAAAAAGTGTTATGGACAGACAAATCGAAATTTGAGGTGTTTGGATCACACAGAAGAACATTTGTGAGACGCAGAACTACTGAAAAGATGCTGGAAGAGTGCCTGACGCCATCAGTTAAGCATGGTGGAGGTAACGTGATGGTCTGGGGTTGCTTTGGTACTAGTAAAGTGGGAGATTTGTACAAGGTAAAAGGGATTTTGAATAAGGAAGGCTATCTCTCCATTTTACAACGCCATGCCATACCCTGTGGACAGCGCGTGATTGGAGCCAATTTCAACCTACAACAGGAGAATGACCCAAAGCCACCTCCAAATTATGCATGAACTATTTAGGCAAGAAGCCGGCAGCAGATATTCTATCTGTAATGGAGGGGCCCAGTCACCAGACATCAACCCTATAGAGCTGTTGTGGGAGCAGCTTGACCGTATGGTGCCAAAAAGTGCGCATCAAGCCAATCCAACTTGTGGAGGGGGGAAGCATGGGGTGAAATATCTTCAGATTACCTCCGCAAATTAACAGCTCGAATGCCAAAGCTCTGCAAAGCTGGAATTGCTGCAAAGGAGCATTCTGTGCCGAAAGCAAAGTGTGAAGAGAAAATTATTTCATGTAAAAATCATTATTTCTAACCTCGTCACTGTCTGGACGATATTCTCTATTCATTATGCAACTCATGTGATAAATAAAAGTAGGATGGAAAAGACAAAATTGTCTGGGTGACCCCAAACCTTTGAACTGTAGAGTACATGGAAGTAAATGGGGCTAAGCTGCAGTTCCAGACACAACCCATGAGCGGCGGGAGGCGCTACTTGTGCAGAAACAAACCTGGCAACAGCAGTAATGATCACCAGCGATTTGATGTCCGTACCGTGCTCCACAGCATGGAAGACACATCCCAGCACCGAGCGTACGACAGGCATAGATACACAGCCGAGCAGACAGTATCACACAGGACAGGATTAGATACACAGCTCAGCAGACTGTATCACACAGGAGAGGATTAGATACACAGCTCAGCAGACAGTATCACACAGGAGAGGATTAGATACACGGCTCAGCAGACAGTATCACCCAGGAGAGGATTAGATACACAGCTGAGCAGACAGTATCACGCAGGAGAGGATTAGATACACGGCTCAGCAGACAGTATCACACAGGGGAGGATTAGATACACGGCTCAATAGACAGTATCACACAGGAGAGGATTAGATACACAGCTCAACAGACAGTATCACACAGGAGAGGATTAGATACACGGCTCAACAGACAGTATCACACAGGAGAGGATTAGATACACGGCTCAGCAGACAGTATCACACAGGAGAGGATTAGATACACAGCTCAACAGACAGTATCATACAGGAGAGGATTAGATACACGGCTCAACAGACAGTATCACACAGGAGAGGATTAGATACACAGCTCAGCAGACAGTATCACACAGGAGAGGATTAGATACACGGCTCAACAGACAGTATCACACAGGAGAGGATTAGATACACAGCTCAGCAGACAGTATCACACAGAAGATTAGATACACAGCTCAGCAGACAGTATCACAGAGAGGATTAGATACACGGCTCAGCAGACAATATCACACAGGATAGGATCAGATACACAGCTCAGCAGAGAGTATCACACAGGAGAGGATTAGATACACAGCTCAGCAGACAGTATCACACAGGAGAGAATTAGATACACGGCTCAGCAGACAGTATCACACAGGATAGGATTAGATACACAGCTCAGCAGACAGTATCACACAGATTAGATACAGTATCTCAGTATTAGTCACAGTCATCCCCAGGTTTTCCGTGTTCCTGGAATAGGTGGGTGAGGTCCAGGATCGCCTCATTAATTCGGTCGCCCGCTTTCCCGCCATCCTGCTAGACATCCATCCCCTCCTCATAAATGCATTTGCACTAAGTTTTCGGGAAGTTGGGTGACAAATGGGCTGGAAAGTTTAATATTAGTTACAAGAGTCCCCCAGCTTTCCTAGAGTCCGCTGCAGCTGGAATTGGCTGATTAGTACGAGGGCTTTTATTTATTGTAGATTTGGGGGAAATGTTCTTTAGATTGACGGGTCCACGTTCCCCTCACCCATTGACGGGTCCACGTTCCCCTCCCTCATTGACGGGTCCACGTTCCCCTCCCCTATTGATGGGTCCACGGTCCCCTCCCCCATTGACGGGTCCACGTTCCCCTCCCCCATTGACGGGTCCACGTTCCCCTCCCCCATTGACGGGTCCACGTTCCCCTCCCCCATTGACGGGTCCACGTTCCTCTCCCCCATTGACGGGTCCATGTTCCCCTCCCCCACTGACGGGTCCACGTTCCCCTCCCCCATTGATGGGTCCATGGTCCCCTCCCCCATTGACGGGTCCACGTTCCCCTCCCCCATTGACGGGTCCACGTTCCTCTCCTCCATTGACGGGTCCACGTTCCCCTCCCCCATTGATGGGTCCACGTTCCCTTCCCCCACTTCACAGGTCCATGTTCCCCGGCCGCTCACTCCCAACCAGCTCCGTTTTGTTTAATCTTTCAGGAAAAGGAAACTCCGGAAAAGCCTTTGTTCAGTAAAACACTCGACCCAAAATAGTTTGTGCCCCCCATCGCCCAGTGTCCCCTGATAAACTCCGCAGATCCGATCACCAATCCCCACCAGAAACATTCACGAGTCTTCGAGGAACCAATAGTGCACATTTATAGAGCAGCGATAGGAGTGACAGGATAACCCTGCAGAACATCGCGCCCGCGCAGCCTCCAGCTTTCCTTCTCCATGGAGCTGAGGTTCACATGGGTCACAAATCTGGACTTCCTCTCGGACAGGAAGCAGGAAGTGAGTGCAGCAGAAAGATGGAGGTCTGCGCGCTGCAGAACAATGGAAAGCTCCTTCTGGCAGGAAAACGGACGTGCGTCAAACGGAAGCGCACATTTCTGGAAGGGATGAGAGAATGACCTTTACTAAGAATTCCTCAAAGAATACAAATTCCTGATGGACGGTGAATGCGGCGGCCATTGTGTTATAGCAGGGAGCGCGGGCTCAGGAGTCACGTGGGGGACAGGAGAGATGATGACTGACCGCTGCACGATATCCAACCCAATAATGGGGCCCGGGGTGGAGTGTGCAGCATCATACATGTCCGCAGAGCAACGTATGGTCAGGGTGACGGGAGAGAGGAGTCTTCCAGTCTGAAGGATCTTCTCTGACCACCGGTGTCCATCACAAGGAGCGAGAGAGAAGAACAAAAAGGAAATATCAGGGTGGCTGGATCCACAAGAGGGTCACCTCCGCACCTTACCTCTGTGTATACAGGGGTCCCAGTACTAAATCACACAGCCTTACAGCCCATATATCTCAACACTTAAGATAGATGTTTGCTGAGTGCTCCCCTCTGAGCTACACTCCACTATCCTCCTCCAGACTCCTCTGGCCTCACTCTCCTCCTCCAGACTCCTCTGGCCCCAGTCTCCTCCTCCAGACTCCTCTGGCCCCATTCTCCTCCTCCAGACTCCTCTGGCCCCATTCTCCTCCTCCAGACTCCTCTGGCCCCATTCTCCTCCTCCAGACTCCTCTGGCCCCATTCTCCTTCTCCAGACTCCTCTGGCCCCATTCTCCTCATCCAGACTCCTCTGGCCCCATTCTGCTCCTCCAGACTCCCCTGGCCCCATTCTCCTCCTCCAGACTCCTCTGGCCCCATTCTCCTTCTCCAGACTCCTCTGCCCTCATTCTCCTCATCCATACTCCTCTGGCCCCATTCTCCTTCTCCAGACTCCTCTGGCCCCATTCTCCTCCTCCAGACTCCTCTGGCTCCATTCTCCTCCTCCAGACTCCTCTGGCCCCATTCTCCTCCTCCAGACTCCTCTGGCCCCATTCTCCTCCTCCAGACTCCTCTGGCCCCATTCTCCTCCTCCAGACTCCTCTGGCCCCATTCTCCTGCTCCAGACTCCTCTGGCCCCATTCTCCTCCTCCAGACTCCTGTGGCCCCATTCTCCTCCTCCAGACTCCTCTGGCCCCATTCTCCTCCTCCAGACTCCTCTGGCCCCATTCTCCTCCTCCAGACTTTTCTGGCACCATTCTCCTCCTCTGGACTCCTCTGGTCCCATTCTCCTCCTCCAGATTCCTCTGTTCTTATTCTCCACATTCAGAATCCTGTTCTTACTCTACTACTCTGTCCCATTCTTCTTTGTCCACCTCTCCTCTTCCAGACTCCACTATCTTCATTCTCCCCATCCAGACTTTGTCCCCAATCTTTATACTCCTTTTTCCTTCCTACAGACCTTGAACCTCCTCTCCCTAACACTATCTGTTGGGGAGATCCGGGAGGCCCCCCATTTAATACATTGTATAGTTTCCCAGTGTGTTGAGAGTTTGAAGGCCACCACTCACAGAGTAAAGTGTAGGGAGCCAACAGGGATCAGCCGGCCATCTAATAGTGTCAATGGTGAGAACGATCCTGGATACTGAATTTCAGCACCCGGTCATCTGTTCTCCGTGGAGTCATCGATAACAGTCAGGAGACATTGCTGCCAATGAGCGTTCAGCTGTCTAATGTGTACGAGCAGCTCCATGTTGTGTGTAGTGTCAATGGCTCTGACCACTCAGGAGTCTGTTCCAGTGGTGGTACAATCGGTGGTTTTGCCTGAGAGATCAGGAATTGCTGTGTTTGTCACCATCGTCTTCCCATGACCCTGTAGTAGCAGGATTTCCTGGCAGAGTCTTACCTTGGCTTTATGCTTCCTGCCCATGACACTTGTGATATCGCTTCCAAGGAGCCAAACAAATGTGATGGAATAACAGAGCCGTGAGGGATCCTGACTAAATAAACCGCACTAGAGGCAATAAAGTGTCCAGACACGACCATAACTCGCAGCATCATGGTCTTCACATTCCACCATTTTTACCCGACAAAACTCTCCAGCGGGCTTCTTTTGCCTGGGCTGTAGAAACTACTGAAACTGGAAGATTTCTGCGACTGGAATTTCATTATGGCTCCTCATGCCAAAGAATTCTTTGAGAATCTGAAAAAAATTAATTGTTGCTCTACATAAAGATGGCCGAGGCTATAACAAGACTACATCCTGATACTGAGCATGGTGGCCAAGACCATACAGAGGTATAACCAGTCAGGATCCATTCAGAGCAGCCGCGCCATGGCCGACCACAGAAGCTGAGTGCACGAGCATCATATCCAGAGATTGTCTGTTCAGAATAGATGTATGAATGCGGCCAGCATTGCTGCAGAGGTTACAGGGGTGTGGGGTCCGCCTGTCAGTGCTCAGACCATACACCGCACACTGCAGAGGTTACAGGGGTGGGGGGTCCGCCTGTCAGTGCTCAGACCATACACCGCACACTGCGGAGGTTACAGGGGTGGGGGGGTCTGCCTGTCAGTGCTCAGACCATACGCCGCACACTGCGGAGGTTACAGGGGTGGGGGGTCCGCCTGTCAGTGCTCAGACCATACACCACACACTGCGGAGGTTACAGGGGTGAGGGTCTACCTGTCAGTGCTCAGACCATATGCCACACACTGCAGAAGTTACAGGGGGGGGAAGGGGTCCGCCTGTCAGTGCTCAGACCATGCACCACACAGTGCAGAGGTTACAGGAGTGGGGAGTCCACCTGTCAGTGCTGAGACCATATGCCACCCAGTCAGGCATGGTGGTGGAGGGTCATGGTTCGAGGTTGCATGAGTGCTGCCGGGTGCGGGGGCCTACAGATCATTGAGGGAACTATGAATACCAACATGTCCTGTGACTGAAGCAGAGCAGGATCCCATCCCTTCATATTTCTCTGTGATAACGACCCCAAACACCTCCAAGACCACCACTGCCTCGCTACAGAAACTGAGGGTGAAGGAGCTGGACTGGCTGTGCGTCTCCAGACCTAAACCCTATGGAGCATCTTTTGGGCCTCCTCACATGGAAAGTGGAGGAGCGCGAGGTCTGTAACATCCACCAGCTCCAAGGTGTCATAATGGAGGATGAAGAGGATCCAGCAGCTCCTGTGAAGATCTAGTGACCTCCAGGCTCGAGGGAAGGCCGTGCTGGAAAATAATGGCGGCCGCACAAAATATTCACACCAAGGGCACAGTGTGGTCATTGTCATTTAGGGGTGTACTCACTTTAGTTGCCAGCGGTTTAGACATTAATGGCTGTGATGAGTTAACTGTTATACAAGCTGCACACTGACACTGCACATTGTATACAAGCTGCACACTGACGCTGCACATTGTATACAAGCTGCGCACTGACGCTGCACATTGTATACAAGCTGCGCACTGGCACTGCACATTGTATACAAGCTGCGCACTGACGCGGCACATTGTATACAAGCTGCGCACTGACACGGCACATTGTATACAAGCTGCGCACTGACACTGTACATTGTATACAAGCTGCGCACTGACACTGCACATTGTATACAAGCTGCGCACTGACACTGCACATTATATACAAGCTGCGCACTGACGCTGTACATTGTATACAAGCTGCACACGGACGCTGCACATTGTATACAAGCTGCGCACTGATGCTGCACATTGTATACAAGCTGCGCACTGACGCTGCACATTGTATACAAGCTGCCCACTGACACTGCACATTACGTATATACAAGCTGCGCACTGACACTGCACATTGTATACAAGCTGCACACTGACGCTGCACATTGTATACAAGCTGCACACTGACGCTGCACATTGTATACAAGCTGCGCACTGACGCTGCACCTTGTATACAAGCTGCGCACTGAAGCTGCACATTATATACAAGCTGCACACTGACACTGCACATTACGTATATACAAGCTGCGGACTGACACTGCACATTGTATACAAGCTGCACACTGACGCTGCACATTGTATACAAGCTGCACACTGACGCTGCACATTGTATACAAGCTGCGCACTGACGCTGCACCTTGTATACAAGCTGCGCACTGACGCTGCACCTTGTATACAAGCTGCGTACTGACGCTGCACATTATATACAAGCTGCACACTGACACTGCACATTGTATACAAGCTGCACACTGACACTGCACATTGTATACAAGCTGCACACTGACACTGCACATTGTATCACAGGGTCACATCTGCAGGGCTGTCCATATTTACAGAGATGTGAGGGGTGTACTCACTTTTGTGCTACACTGTATTCACCATGGAAATGAGAAAATAAAATGAAGATTGTTTTTCCAAAGAATGAAGAATTCCACGCCGCCTCCTGTGTACACCGGGGTCAGAGATGGCGGACATTACTGCACGGCGTCACCACTTGTACGGGCCGACACACTGTAACAGAAGGCTGCGGCCACCATCCTGTGACTTTTGGCTTATGGCCGTTTCATACCTGTACTTGGCAGCTTTTTTCATTTTTTGCCGGGTTTGGTGATGGCGCTTTACTCTATAAACCGTGTGAGGCCGAACATTTAGCAGTTCCCATCCAATAATGATTTATAAGACAAAATGAAAAAACGCGCTAAATCTGAGGAGTCCGGCCGAGAAACCTCCGGAGGACGACGCTCCTCTGTGATATCTGACACTTGTAAAGGCGGAAGCTGCACAGGATGAGGAGATGAGCGGGGGACACAGCGGTCAGGGCGGGGGGGCTCTGTGTCCCCTGGAAGTCATCAGTTATCACGCAACAATGGCTGCGATTCACTGAGACCAGAACCGCGTCTCCTCAGCAATGTCAGCGGAAACGCTGCAGATTTCTGTCCTGATTTGTGGATGGAAAATCCATAGTGTCTTACAGCCAAACACCTCAAATAGTCCGCACGAAAACCGACCTGCCATCACCGGGCGATGTCTGCACTGACACTACCTGACGTCATCCGCCTTGTACATTACCTGACGTCATCCGCCTTGTACACTACCTGACGTCACCCGCCTTGTGCACTACCTGACGTCATCCGCCTTGTGCACTACCTGACGTCATCCGCCTTGTACATTACCTGACGTCATCCGCCTTGTACACTACCTGACGTCACCCGCCTTGTACACTACCTGACGTCATCCGCCTTGTGCACTACCTGACGTCATCCGCCTTGTACACTACCTGACGTCACCCGCCTCGTACATTACCTGACGTCACCCGCCTCGTACACTACCTGACGTCATCCGCCTCGTACATTACCTGACATCATCCGCCTCGTACATTACCTGACGTCATCCGCCTCGTACATTACCTGACGTCACCCGCCTCGTACACTACCTGACGTCACCCGCCTCGTACACTACCTGACGTCACCCGCCTCGTACATTACCTGACGTCACCCGCCTTGTACATTACCTGACGTCACCCGCCTTGTACATTACCTGACGTCACCCGCCTTGTACACTACCTGACGTCACCCGCCTTGTACACTACCTGACGTCACCCGCCTTGTACATTACCTGACGTCACCCGCCTTGTACATTACCTGACGTCACCCGCCTTGTACATTACCTGACGTCACCCGCCTTGTACATTACCTGACGTCACCCGCCTTGTACATTACCTGACGTCACCCGCCTTGTACATTACCTGACGTCACCCGCCTTGTACACTACCTGACGTCATCCGCCTTGTGCACTACCTGACGTCACCCGCCTTGTGCACTACCTGACGTCACCCGCCTTGTGCACTACCTGACGTCACCCGCCTTGTACATTACCTGACGTCACCCGCCTTGTACACTACCTGACGTCATCCGCCTTGTACACTACCTGACGTCATCCGCCTTGTACACTACCTGACGTCATCCGCCTTGTACACTACCTGACGTCATCCGCCTTGTACATTACCTGACGTCATCCGCCTTGTACACTACCTGACGTCATCCGCCTTATACACTACCTGACGTCATCCGCCTTGTACACTACCTGACGTCAAGTAGTGTACGAGGCGGATGACGTCAGGTAGTGTACAAGGCGGATGACGTCAGGTAGTGTACAAGGCGGATGACGTCACCCGCCTTGTACATTACCTGACGTCATCCGCCTTGTACATTACCTGACGTCACCCGCCTTGTACACTACCTGACGTCACCCGCCTCGTACACTACCTGACGTCACCCGCCTTGTACATTACCTGACGTCATCCGCCTTGTACACTACCTGACGTCACCCGCCTCGTACACTACCTGACGTCATCCGCCTTGTACATTACCTGACGTCATCCGCCTTGTACACTACCTGACGTTTTATTGGAATGATACTCAAAATCAAAATGGAAAATAAATTACAGGCTGATCCAAATTCAGTGAAAATGCCTCAAGACAAGGAAATAAGGCTCAGTAGTGTGTGTGGCCTCCACATGCCTGTATGACCTCCCTACAACGCCTGGGCATGCGCCTGATGAGGCTCAGTCTTGTGTGTGGCCTCCACATGCCTGTAGGACCTCCCTAAAATGCCTGGGCATGCTCCTGATGAGGCCCAGTAGTGTGTGTGGCCTCCACGTGCCTGTATGACCTCCCTACAAAGCCTGGGCATGCCCCTGATGAGGCTCAGTAGTGTGTGTGGCCTCCACGTGCCTGTATGACCTCCCTACAAAGCCTGGGCATGCCTGTGATGAGGCTCAGTAGTGTGTGTGGCCTCCACGTGCCTGTATGACCTCCCTACAACGCCTGGGCATGCCCCTGATGAGGCTCAGTAGTGTGTGTGGCCTCCACGTGCCTGTATGACCTCCCTACAAAGCCTGGGCATGCCCCTGATGAGGCTAGGTAGTGTGTGTGGCCTCCACGTGCCTGTATGACCTCCCTACAACGCCTGGGCATGTTCTTGATGAGGCCCAGTAGTGTGTATGGCCTTCACATGCCTGTATGACCTCCCTAGAACACCTGGACATGCTCCTGATGAGACGGCGGATGTTCTCCAGAGGGATCTCCTCCCAGACCTGGATTAAAGCATTAGTCAACTCTTGGACAGTCTGTGGTGCAATGTGGTGTTGGTGGATGGTAAGAGACATAATGTCCCAGATGTGCTCGATTGGATTGAGGTCTGGGGACCGAGCAGGGCTGTCCATAGCATCAATGTCTTCATCATGCAGGAACTGCTGATACACTTGAGCCACATGTGGCCTAGCATTGTCATTCATCAGAAGGAGTTGAGGGCCCACAGCACCAGCATATGGTCTCACAATGGGTCTGAGGATTTCATCTCGGTACCTAATGGCAGTCAGGGGGCCTCTGGTGAGCACATGGACAGGTGTGCGGCCCTCCAAAGAAATGCCAAACTGGTCATGCTGGAGGATATTGCAGTCAGCAGAACGTTCTCCACGGCGTCTCCAGACAATCTCACGTCTGTCACATGTGCTCCGTGTGAACCTGCTGTCATCTGAGAAGGCCACAGGGGGCCAGTGACGAATCTGACAATCTGGATGGTCTCAAGAGAATGCCAATCGCTCCGCACGTTGTTGGGCTGTAAAGACATCTACTTGTGGACGTCGGGCCTCATACCACCATCATGGGGTCTGTAACTGACAGATTGAGCAGACACATGGATATTAGTGGTGTGCTGGAGGTCATTTTGTAGGGTTCTGGCACAAAGGAGGAGGTAGTGGTCCTACTGCTGGGTTGTTGCCCTCCTGCAGACCCCTCCACGTCTCCTGGTATCTGCTCCATACTCTGGACACTGTGATGACACACACAGCTAATCTTCTGGCCACAGCTCCCATTGATGTGCCGTCGTGGATGATCTGCACTACCTGTGCCACTTCTGTAGGTTGTAGACTCTGCCTCATGCTACCTCTATGGGTGAGAGCAATGACAAAAGGCAAAAGTGACCAAAACAAAAGCCAAAAATGCTGAGAACCGCTCCTTTATAGGGGGCGTCCTGTTACTTGCGGATCATTTCTAGCTGTTGTGTGTTCCATTTCCACAGCAGCAGGAGACATTGATTCACAATCAGTGCGGCTTCATAACCGGGCGGTGGATTACATTGTGTGGTGACCTGCACATCGGTACCCCCATCATTTACAGAAGCTGGGGGTCCCTGTATACATGTATCACGCTCTGCAGTCTCTATACATAATCACTTACTAATTGGGATCTCAGAGGAAGAAGAAAAAAAAAAGTAAAAAATAAATGAATGAGTGTTTCCTGCAAAGAGAGAAAAAAGAGCCGTCATCACAATGTGGCGGGTGCGGAGCAGAGATAAGGGTGCGTATCACCGGCAGCACTTCCGCCCTTTGTCCCTGGATATGCGGGGTCCTTCCTGAGCAGCTCGGCCTCTGCCAGAAAGGAATTGTCGGCTTCATGGCACAAATAACAGCATTAACCCTAAGATGACAGAAAGGCCCAACTGAGAAACGTGAGATCAGGATGAGAGTGCGCGGACACATGAAAACGGAGGCCGCAGACGTGAGAAAGGAGGCTGCAGACGTGTTAGAATGGAGGCCACAGATGTGTCAGGTCATGAAGTGAGGCTAAAGAAGTGTAAGGGCAAGATGAGAGGCCATGGCCACAAGAGAATGGAGGCCGCAGACGTGTGAGAATGGAGTCCGCGGACGTGTGAGAATGGAGTCCGCGGACGTGTGAGAATGGAGTCCGCGGACGTGTGAGAATGGAGTCCGCAGACACGTGAGAATGGAGGCCGCAGACACGTGAGAATGGAGGCCGCAGACACGTGAGAATGGAGGCCGCAGACACGTGAGAATGGAGGCCGCAGACACGTGAGAATGGAGGCCGCAGACACGTGAGAATGGAGGCCGCAGACACGTGAGAATGGAGACCGCAGACACGTGAGAATGGAGACTGCAGACACGTGAGAATGGAGATCGCAGACACGTGAGAATGGAGACCGCAGACACGTGAGAAAGGAGGCCGCAGACACGCGAGAATGGAGGCCGCAGACACGCGAGAATGGAGGCCGCAGACACGTGACAATGGAGGCCGCAAACACGTGAGAATGGAGGCCGCAGACGTGTGAGAATAGAGGCCGCGGACGTGTGAGGTCATGAAGTGAGGCTAAAGAAGTGTAAGGTCAAGATGAGAGGCCATATCCACAAGAGAATGGAGGCCACAAGAGAATGGAGGCCATCGACATGTGAGAATGGAGGCCGCAGACGTGTGAGAATGGAGTCTGCAGACCTGTGGGAATGGAGTCCGCAGACGTGTGGGAGTGTGGGAATGGAGTCCGCAGACATGTGGGAATGGAGTCCGCAGACGTGTGAGAATGGAGACAGCAGACGTGTGAGAATGGAGACAGCAGACGTGTGAGAATGGAGACAGCAGACGTGTGAGAATGGAGGCCGCAGACACGTGACAATGGAAGATGCAGAATGGAGGCTGCAGACGTGTGAGAACGGAGGCCGCAGACATGTAACAATGGAAGATGCAGAATGGAGGCCGCAGACGAGTGAGAACAGAGGCCACAGACGAGTGAGAACGGAGGCCGCAGACGTGTGAGAACGGAGGCCGCAGACGTGTGAGAACGGAGGCCGCAGACGTGTTAAGACGGAGGCCGCAGACGTGTTAAAACGGAGGCCGCAGACGTGTCAAAACGGAGGCTGCAGACGTGTGAGGCAATGAACAGCTCTCGCCATGTCTATGGTCACATGGAGGCTATGGGCGCACGCTGCGTTTTTCGGGTGCAGTTTTGGTCCCGCGCTGCATGAATTTCCTTCCCCAGCAAAGTCTATGAGGTTTTATTTGGCGTGTTTGTGGAGAGCGTATATACAGATTAATGTGGCTAATTCTGTAGCCGTCACAGAAGGCGCTAATCACTGTGCATCTATGGGGTCATCGCCGCGGTGTGACCTATAGGACAATCGCATGACCTGCAATCCCCGGACACATTTTAATGACTGGAATCAGCCCTGATACCGGGCATTTTCTGTAGTGTCCCCATATGACGAGGCCACCCGTGGAGCCGTGTACGTGGCTGGACGTCCACTGCTGGCAGGCGCCGGTGACTTCTGGGGACGTGGCTCCGACCACGGCGGGGACTGGAGGAGGAAGTCCGGATAATCTAGGGGAGCAGCTTCCGGACAATGCACCACAATGACAGATTCATGCCCCGCACCAGTAATGAATGGAGAGGAAAGAGGAATCTGTCTGCGTGAGGGACGGAGACATACACAGCGATAACGACCAGGAAAAGCCGGGGCAGGTAGACCACCGGAGAAGACCCCAAACGAACAAACAGAACAAACAAACTGGAAGCAGCGGTCTCCTGAGCCTCCGAGGACACGCGGGCCATGACACCAGGCGGCTATGTCTGCCTACGATCGGGCGCTGACAGGTGACCCCGGGCCCCTCGTTCCAGGGTCTATGGGGCATGGACCCCAAAAATGTCTGACCGGTCTTCAGGACACACCCGGGGGTGCAGGGATCTACTAAATCTGTGCAGCGATGCCTCAGGGGGTGGCGAGGTGCAGAGAAGCCACAACATAAGGAACTGCTGCATAAAACAGGCCTGGAGAATGGGAATCTATACACAGCGTATACCCCAGTATATAGCTTCTGTATACCCAGTATATAGGCTCTGTATACCCCAGTATATAGCTTCTGTATACCCAGTATATAGGCTCTGTATACCCCAGTATATAGGCTCTGTATACTCCAGTATATAGGTTCTGCATGACCCAGTATATAGCTTCTGCATGACCCAGTATATAGGTTCTGTATGACCCAGTTATATAGGTTCTGTATGACCCAGTTATATAGGCTCTGCATGACAAAGTATATAGGCTCTGCATGACCCAGTATATAGGCTCTGCATGACCCAGTATATAGGCTCTGTACACCCCAGTATATAGGTTCTGTATGACCCAGTATATAGGTTCTGCATGACCCAGTATATAGGTTCTGCATGACCCAGTATATAGGCTCTGCATGACCCAGTATATAGGTTCTGCATGACCCAGTATATAGGTTCTGCATGACCCAGTATATAGGTTCTGCATGACCCAGTATATAGGTTCTGCATGACCCAGTATATAGGTTCTGTATACCCCAGTATATAGGTTCTGTATACCCCAGTATATAGGTTCTGTATACCCCAGTATATACAGTGCCTACAAGTAGTATTCAACCCCCTGCAGATTTAGCAGGTTTGATAAGATGCAAATAAGTTAGAGCCTGCAAACTTCAAACAAGAGCAGGATTTATTAACAGATGCATAAATCTTACAAACCAACAAGTTATGTTGCTCAGTTAAATTTTAATAAATTTTCAACATAAAAGTGTGGGTCAATTATTATTCAACCCCTAGGTTTAATATTTTGTGGAATAACCCTTGTTTGCAATTACAGCTAATAATCGTCTTTTATAAGACCTGATCAGGCCAGCACAGGTCTCTGGAGTTATCTTGGCCCACTCCTCCATGCAGATCTTCTCCAAGTTATCTAGGTTCTTTGGGTGTCTCATGTGGACTTTAATCTTGAGCTCCTTCCACAAGTTTTCAATTGGGTTAAGGTCAGGAGACTGACTAGGCCACTGCAACACCTTGATTTTTCCCTCTTGAACCAGGCCTTGGTTTTCGTTGTCTTGTTGGAAGATGAAATGACGACCCATCTTAAGATCCTTGATGGAGGAGCGGAGGTTCTTGGCCAAAATCTCCAGGTAGGCCGTGCTATCCATCTTCCCATGGATGTGGACCAGATGGCCAGGCCCCTTGGCTGAGAAACAGCCCCACAGCATGATGCTGCCACCACCATGCTTGACTGTAGGGATGGTATTCTTGGGGTCGTATGCAGTGCCATCCAGTCTCCAAACGTCACGTGTGTGGTTGGCACCAAAGATCTCGATCTTGGTCTCATCAGACCAGAGAACCTTGAACCAGTCTGTCTCAGAGTCCTCCAAGTGATCATGAGCAAACTGTAGACGAGCCTTGACATGACGCTTTGAAAGTAAAGGTACCTTACGGGCTCGTCTGGAACGGAGACCATTGCGGTGGAGTACGTTACTTATGGTATTGACTGAAACCAATGTCCCCACTGCCATGAGATCTTCCCGGAGCTCCTTCCTTGTTGTCCTTGGGTTAGCCTTGACTCTTCGGACAAGCCTGGCCTCAGCACGGGAGGAAACTTTCAAAGGCTGTCCAGGCCGTGGAAGGCTAACAGTAGTTCCAAAAGCCTTCCACTTCCGGATGATGCTCCCAACAGTGGAGACAGGTAGGCCCAACTCCTTGGAAAGGGTTTTGTACCCCTTGCCAGCCTTGTGACCCTCCACGATCTTGTCTCTGATGGCCTTGGAATGCTCCTTTGTCTTTCCCATGTTGACCAAGTATGAGTGCTGTTCACAAGTTTGGGGAGGGTCTTAATTAGTCAGAAAAGGCTGGAAAAAGAGATAATTAATCCAAACATGTGAAGCTCATTGTTCTTTGTGCCTGAAATACTTCTTAATACTTTAGGGGAACCAAACAGAATTCTGGTGGTTTGAGGGGTTGAATAATAAATGACCCTCTGAATTAACTTTTCACAATTTAAAGAAATAACATTCTTTTTTGCTGCATTTCACACTTCCAGGCTGATCTACAGTCCAAATGTCACAATGCCAAGTTAATTCCGAATGTGTAAACCTGCTAAATCTGCAGGGGGTTGAATACTACTTGTAGGCACTGTAGGTTCTGTATGATCCAGTATATAGGTTCTGTACGACTCAGTATATAGCTTCTGCATGACCCAGTATATAGGTTCTGTATACCCCAGTATATAGGTTCTGTATACCCCAGTATATAGGTTCTGTATACCCCAGTATATAGGTTCTGTATACCCCAGTATATAGGTTCTGTATACCCCAGTATATAGGTTCTGTATACCCCAGTATATAGGTTCTGTATGATCCAGTATATAGGTTCTGTATACCCCAGTATATACGTTCTGCATGACCCGGTATATACAGTCATATGAAAAAGTTTGGGCACCCCTATTAATGTTAACCTTTGTTTTTTATAACAATTTGGGTTTTTGCTATTTCAGTTTCATATATCTAATAACTGATGGACTGAGGAATATTTCTGGATTGAAATGAGGTTTATTGTACTAACAGAAAATGTGCAATCCGCATTTAAACAAAATTTGACCGGTGCAAAAGTATGGGCACCCTTATCAATTTCTTGATTTGAACACTCCTAACTACTTTTTACTGACTTACTAAAGCACTAAATTGGTTTTGTAACCTCATTGAGCTTTGGACTTCATAGGCAGGTGTATCCAATCATGAGAAAAGGTATTTAAGGTGGCCACTTGCAAGTTGTTCTCCTATTTGAATCTCCTATGAAGAGTGGCATCATGGGCTCCTCACAACAACTCTCAAATGATCTGAAAACAAAGATTATTCAGCATAGTTGTTCAGGGGAAGGTACAAAAAGTTGTCTCAGAGATTTAAACTGTCAGTTTCCACTGTGAGGAACATAGTAAGGAAATGGAAGAACACAGGTACAGTTCTTGTGAAGCCCAGAAGTGGCAGGCCAAGAAAAATATCAGAAAGGCAGAGAAGAAGAATGGTGAGAACAGTCAAGGACAATCCACAGACCACCTCCAAAGACCTGCAGCATCATCTTGCTGCAGATGGTGTCACTGTGCATCGGTCAACAATACAGCGCACGTTGCACAAGGAGAAGCTGTATGGGAGAGTGATGCGAAAGAAGCCGTTTCTGCAAGCACGCCACAAACAGAGTCGCCTGAGGTATGCAAAAGCACATGTGGACAAGCCAGTGACATTTTGGAAGAAGGTCCTGTGGACTGATGAAACAAAGATTGAGTTGTTTGGTTATACAAAAAGGCGTTATGCATGGAGGCAAAAAAACACGGCATTCCAAGAAAAGCACTTGCTACCAACAGTAACATTTGGTGGAGGTTCCATCATGCTTTGCGGCTGTGTGGCCAATGCCGGCACCGGGAATCTTGTTAAAGTTGAGGGTCGCATGGATTCAACTCAGTATCAGCAGATTCTTGACAATAATGTGCAAGAATCAGTGACGAACTTGAAGTTACGCAGGGGATGAATATTTCAGCAAGACAATGATCCAAAACACCGCTCCAAATCTACTCAGGCATTCATGCAGAGGAACAATTACAATGTTCTGGAATGGCCATCCCAGTCCCCAGACCTGAATATCATTGAAAATCTGTGGGATGATGTGAAGCGGCTGTCCATGCTTGGCGACCATCAAACTTACCTGAACTGGAATTGTTTTGTAAACAGGAATGGTCAAATCTACCTTCATCCAGGATCCAGGAACTCATTAAAAGCCACAGGAAGCGACTAGAGGCTGGGATTTTGGCAAAAGGAGGATCTACAAAATATTAATGTCACTTTTATGTTGAGGTGCCCATACTTTTGCACCTGTCAAATTTTGTTTAAATGCAGATTGCAAATTTTCTGTTAGTACAATAAACCTCATTTCAATTCAGAAATATTACTCAGTCCATCAGTTATTAGATATATGGAACTGAAATAGCAAAAACCCAAATTGTTATAAAGAAAAAAGGTTCACATTAATAGGGGCGCCCAAACTTTTTCATATGACTGTAGGTTCTGCATGACCCAGTATATAGCTTCTGTATGACCTAGTATATAGGTTCTGTATCACCCAGTATATAGGTTCTGTATGACCCAGTATATAGGTTCTGTATGACCCAGTATATAGGTTCTGTATACACCAGTATATACGTTCTGTATGTCCCAGTATATAGGTTCTGTATGACCCAGTATATAGGTTTTGTATACACCAGTATATATGTTCTGTATGACCCAGTATATAGGTTCTGTATGACCCAGTATATAGGTTTTGTATACACCAGTATATATGTTCTGTATGACCCAGTATATAGGTTCTGCATACACCAGTATATACGTTCTGTATGACCCAGTATATAGGTTCTGTATACACCAGTATATACGTTCTGTATGACCCAGTATATAGGTTCTGTATGACCCAGTATATAGGTTCTGCTCGGAGCATGGCCGCAGCGTGCACCTCATTTTGCAGGAGCTGCCGGGGTAATTATGTGTCACATGATTTACAGGAACAATCACACCACAAGTTCAGCTCTGCTACATCAGTAATGGACCTGGTGACTGCATTCTTACATGGGACTGCATTATTACATGTGACTGCAGGCTGAGGGAAATATGGCGACTCTCACACATTATACTATCACCTCTCATTCCTGGCGTTCTCTGCTGGTCTATAGGCAATGATGTGAGCGCCACCGCCCCCTACTGGAGAACACTGGAATTACACATCAGTGCTCGGATTCTTGACTGATACTAACAATAAGGCAAATCTTTGATTTACTGCTCTGAACGACATCCATCACCCTGTATAGTAATGTAGTACTGTATAAAAGAGGCTAGGACACATCTGTACCCAACCATGAGCCTCCTCATCAGGGCAGTCACTCCTGAGGCCTCCTCGTCAGGGCAGTTACTCCTGAGGCCTCCTCCTCATCAGGGCAGTCACTCCTGAGGCCTCCTCGTAAGGGCAGTCACTCCTGAGGCCTCCTCGTCAGGGCAGTCACTCCTGAGGCCTCCTCGTAAGGGCAGTCACTCCTGAGGCCTCCTCGTAAGGGCAGTCACTCCTGAGGCCTCCTCGTCAGGGCAGTCACTCCTGAGGCCTCCTCGTCAGGGCAGTCACTCCTGAGGCCTCCTCGTCAGGGCAGTCACTCCTGAGGCCTCCTCGTCAGGGCAGTCACTCCTGAGGCCACCTCGTCAGGGCAGTCACTCCTGAGGCCACCTCGTCATCAGAGCAGTCACTCCTGAGGCCACCTTGTCAGGGCAGTCACTCCTGAGGCCACCTTGTCAGGGCAGTCACTCCTGAGGCCTCCTCGTCAGGGCAGTCACTCCTGAGGCCTCCTCGTCATCAGAGCAGTCACTCCTGAGGCCTCCTCCTCATCAGGGCAGTCACTCCTGAGGCCACCTCCTCATCAGGGCAGTCACTCCTGAGGCCTCCTCGTCATCAGAGCAGTCACTCCTGAGGCCTCCTCCTCATCAGGGCAGTCACTCCTGAGGCCACCTCCTCATCAGGGCAGTCACTCCTGAGGCCACCTCCTCATCAGGGCAGTCACTCCTGAGGCCACCTCCTCATCAGGGCAGTCACTCCTGAGGCCACCTCCTCATCAGGGCAGTCACTCCTGAGGCCTCCTCGTCAGGGCAGTCACTCCTGAGGCCTCCTCATCAGGGCAGTCACTCCTGAGGCCTCCTCGTCAGGGCAGTCACTCCTGAGGCCTCCTCGTCATCAGGGCAGTCACTCCTGAGGCTTCCTCGTCATCAGAGCAGTCACTCCTGAGGCCTCCTCGTCAGGGCAGTCACTCCTGAGGCCACCTCCTCATCAGGGCAGTCACTCCTGAGGCCACCTCGTCAGGGCAGTCACTCCTGAGGCCACCTCCTCATCAGGGCAGTCACTCCTGAGGCCACCTCGTCAGGGCAGTCACTCCTGAGGCCTCCTCGTCAGGGCAGTCACTCCTGAGGCCTCCTCGTCAGGGCAGTCACTCCTGAGGCCACCTCGTCAGGGAAGTCACTCCTGAGGCCTCTTCATCAGGGCAGTCACTCCTGAGGCCACTTCATCAGGGCAGTCACTCCTGAGGCCACTTCGTCAGTGCAGTCACTCCTGAGGCCTCCTCGTCATCAGGGCAGTTACTCCTGAGGCCTCCTCGTCATCAGGGCAGTCACTTCTGAGGCCTCCTCGTCAGGGCAGTCACTCCTGAGGCCTCCTCGTCATCAGGGCAGTCACTCCTGAGGCCTCCTCATCAGGACAGTCACTCCTGAGGCCTCGTCGTCGTCAGGGTAGTCACTCCTGAGGCCTCCTCGTCGTCAGGAGGCCTCCTCGTCATCAGGAGGCCTCCTCGTCATCAGGAGGCCGCCTCGTCAGGGCAGTCACTCCTGAAGCCACCTCGTCAGGGCAGTCACCCCTGAGGCCTCGTCAGGGCAGTCACTCCTGAGGCCTCCTCGTCATCAGGGCAGTCACTCCTGAGGCCTCCTCGTCATCAGGGCAGTCACTCCTGAGGCCTCCTCTTCAGGGCAGTCACTCCTGAGGCCTCCTTGTCAGGGCAGTCACTCCTGAGGCCTCCTTGTCAGGGCAGTCACTCCTGAGGCCTCCTCGTCAGGGCAGTCACTCCTGAGGCCTCCTCGTCAGGGCAGTCACTCCTGAGGCCTCCTCGTCAGGGCAGTCACTCCTGAGGCCTCCTCGTCAGGGCAGTCACTCCTGAGGCCTCCTCGTCAGGGCAGTCACTCCTGAGGCCTCCTCGTCAGGGCAGTCACTCCCGAGGTCTCCTCGTCAGGGTAGTCACTCTTGAGGCCTCCTCGTCAGGGCAGTCACTCCTGAGGTCTCCTCATCAGGGCAGTCACTCTTGAGGCCTCCTCGTCAGGGCAGTCACTCTTGAGGCCACCTCGTCAGGGCAGTCACTCCGGAGGCCACCTCGTCAGGGCAGTCACTCCTGAGGCATCCTTGTCAGGGCAGTCACTCCTGAGGCCTCCTTGTCAGGGCAGTCACTCCTGAGGCATCCTTGTCAGGGCAGTCACTCCTGAGGTCTCCTCGTCAGGGCAGTCATTCCTGAGGCCTCCTCGTCAGGGCAGTCACTCCTGAGGCCTCCTCGTCATCAGGGCAGTCACTCCAGAGGCAGGAGGTAACTCAGGATCAGTAATGTATGTACACAGTGACTGCACCAGCAGAATAGTGAGTGCAGCTCTTGAGTATAACACACAAGACACTATGACTTTTTCTCCAGTAAAACTGTCGCTGGTGGATAATCCCGGAGCCTCTATGTTCATCCTTCGGCTGCTCTATTAGGAGTCTACTCCGGCCATATCTGTATACACGCCGTGTACATGGCTTATACGTGTGCGGCTTGTCTGGAGACTGTATTCCTGACAAGTCTTGGGTGTGATGTGTCTCAGCTGCTGGGATTGGTGAATCTTCTGTAAATGTATAGAGCAGATTAGGAGCATATCCCAGGGATTAGCAGATTGCATGGATCTACCAGCAGTTTGTAGAGATGATCCTTGTGGCGCTTCATTCTCTCAATATCCAGGTGTCCAGCACTCGATGATTAATGCACCATGGCCCTCAATAGTCTATAGCAGGCCAGAGAGGACTACGTGGACACCACCTTTCATGGTGGAGGGTCACCTAGGCCTGTTCCGGCATCCTGGAATCCCAGCGGTCCTCCATCGCTCGCCCATACACCTCCGACACCCGCTGCCAACACACAGCACCGGCCAGCAAAGGAAAGGTCTCATGTCCAGCTCCTTACAATGGACATTCCTGGAGGACGCCTGATTAACCCCTGCACCAACAACGAATATCTCCACACCTGCGGGATCAGTATCAATGAAGTCTGCTGCTCCTGCACAGCCAAAAAGCAACTACAGTACTACGGTACCATTCATCAAGAGCGCCCCCCAGTGGTAATCAGTGTGCAAATCACCATATGCCTCACCGGACACCGTGCACACAGGACGGGATCAGATACACGGCTCAGCACACAGGACGGGATCAGATACACAGCTCAGCACAGTATCACACAGGATAGGATTAGATACACAACTCAGCAGACAGTATCACACAGGAGAGGATTAAATACACAACTCAGCAGACAGTATCACACAGGATAGGATTAAATACACAACTCAGCAGACAGTATCACACAGGAGAGGATTAGATACACGGCTCAGCAGACAGTATCACACAAGATAGGATTAGATACACAGCTCAGCAGACAGTATCACACAGGAGAGGATTAGATACATGGCTCAGCAGACAGTATCACACAAGATAGGATTAGATACACAGCTCAGCAGACAGTATCACACAGGAGAGGATTAGATACACAGCTCAGCAGACAGTAGCACACAGGATAGGATTAGATACACAGCTCAGCAGACAGTATCACACAAGATAGGATTAGATACACAGCTCAGCAGACAGTATCACACAGGAGAGGATTAGATACATGGCTCAGCAGACAGTATCACACAAGATAGGATTAGATACACAGCTCAGCAGACAGTATCACACAGGAGAGGATTAGATACACAGCTCAGCAGACAGTAGCACACAGGATAGGATTAGATACACAGCTCAGCAGACAGTAGCACACAGGACGGGATCAGATACACGGCTCAGCACACAGGACGGGATCAGATAAACGGCTCAGCACAGTATCACACAGGATAGGATTAGATACACAACTCAGCAGACAGTATCACACAGGATAGGATTAGATACACAGTTCAGCAGACAGTATCACACAGGAGAGGATTAGATACACGGCTCAGCAGACAGTATCACACAAGATAGGATTAGATACACAGCTCAGCAGACAGTATCACACAGGAGAGGATTAGATACACGGCTCAGCAGACAGTATCACACAAAATAGGATTAGATACACAGCTCAGCAGACAGTATCACACAGGAGAGGATTAGATACACAGCTCAGCAGACAGTAGCACACAGGATGGGATTAGATACACAGCTCAGCAGACAGTAGCACACAGGACGGGATCAGATACACGGCTCAGCACACAGGACGGGATCAGATACACAGCTCAGCACAGTATCACACAGGATAGGATTAGATACACAACTCAGCAAACAGTATCACACAGGAGAGGATTAGATACACGGCTCAGCAGACAGTATCACACAAGATAGGATTAGATACACAGCTCAGCAGACAGTATCACACAGGAGAGGATTAGATACACAGCTCAGCAGACAGTAGCACACAGGATAGGATTAGATACACAGCTCAGCAAACAGTATCACACAGGATAGGATTAGATACACGGCTCAGTAGACAGTATCACACAGGACGGGATTAGATACACAGCTCAGCAGATAGTATCACACAGGACGGGATTAGATACACATACACAGCTCAGCAGATAGTATCATACAGGAGAGGATTAGATACACAGCTCAGCAGACAAAGGAAAAAAAAAATCCAGTTCACTCAGTCCTCTGGAGATCCCTCGGCTGAACGGTGCACGGATATAGAAGAGCAGTCACACAGCGCAGTTCAGATAGGATTTCAGCAGTCACATTCTGGTCATATTTAAAATGCAAATATTTATTCAAAGTTTAAAAATCCCATCCATTTTTAAAGTCCATGTTAGGATCCAATGAATAATAACAACAAGGACTAGTTTCGGACTCTGTGTCCTTACTCTGACGTTAGGCTCCACACACTGTCCTCTGGACACACAGCAGAGGGAGAGCTTAATCACCACGGTTTTTACACTTGCACCATTAATGCCTTTCTTGTGGCTTTAAAGGGTGTATTTAGCCTTGTTTAACCTCGTAAACAAATAATTAAAAAAAAAAAACACATGGAGTTACCCCATTTTTGATAACCAAGTTGGAAAAGTTCACAGTTACTGGGGCCCGCCCAGCCAAAAAATAGCAGCCCACAGCCGGCCCAGAAGAGGTGCATCACATTAGATGATCCAATTCTAGCACTTAACCTAACCTCAACTCTTCCTGATTACCCTGGTGCGGTGACAACCGGGGTAATGATATTTGGGGTTGGTGTCAGCCGTGTAATGTCAGCTGGCATCAAGCCCAAGGGTTAGTAATGGAGAGGCCTCTATGAGACACCCCCGTTACTAACCCAGAAAGTAAAAAGCAAAAAACACGCACAAAAAAACCCTGACTTTTGCCCTGGTTCAGCAATAAAAAAAAAAAGCCATGCAGCTCTAAAGTAGTCCACCAAATCCGACATAGTCCACAATGGGAACCTGAAAGACCTAAAAAGACAGAAGTATAAACGAGAGACTATCCCCGCAGCTGCGACATAGTCCATAGCGTTCCCACGACATCTCACAAATCTTTGATGAACGGTGATTACGTCAGTAACATTAGCGCTCGTCATCACCGGATGACACAGAGGCAGCACGAGACCCGTAATGTCTGATGACATCATGGAGTTACTGATGTCACCACTCGCGAGACAGCCCAGGTTTGGTGCTGACCTCTGTGTGACCTGGCGAGAGCGGTGTTTTTTTAAAATTGTGTGCATCTTTTTTCTTTTAACTTAATGGGTTAGTAATACCGGTGTCTGATAGACTCCTTCTCCATTACTAACCCCTGGGGCTTGATGCCAGCTGACATTTCACAGCTGACATCAACCCAACAAGTATTATCCCAATTAACATTGCACTAGGGTCATCGGAAAGAGCCAGAATTAGAATATCTTATCAATGTGCCAATTCTGGGGTGGCTGTGGGCTGATATTTTTAGGCTGGGAAGGGCCAAATAACCTTGGGCCCCCCCAGCCTGATAATACCAGCTCCCTATTGTCTTCTTTACCTTAACCGGGACCCTATGTTGTGTTTTTCATTTACTTATTTATTAACTATACTGACAGTGCTGCCAGTCAATAATTATACATGGTGCTATAATTACTGTGGAATCGCATTACTTGGGTCTCTGGCCTTATTCCCTGAGCGGTGCTCGCATGCTGATACTACCCTGCAGTAGATGAGATGTATTGATTGGTTATTAAGCTTAATAGCCATTTTCACTACAGGGTTATGGGCTGGGACCTCTTAGGTCATGAAGTGGATTGAGACAGAGGTTTTTGGCCATTTGGCTTGTAATCTTGGCTTGTCTCTCTATCCATGTGATTGATTGCCTATGAGGAGAGTGAATATCATGGAGTGTAAATACCCTGAATTCCCAGGACAATCCCATGGTCCTCTCGCAGCCACGGCCGTCCATCCTTCCCTGTATATGAGGGATGTCACTTACACGGCTTCTTACAAGCTGCCGACACAATCCAGACCGGTCCCCGTGCAGCCAGCGACAACTCAAGCTTCATTCCTGGAATAATTCACTTCTACATAAAATATGGAGAACAACCCTAAAATCATATGTCTGGCCGTGAAATAACAAGTCATCCTCCATATGCACAAAGTGCATCCTTCTCAGAGGACGTGAGGACGTGTGGATGCAGAAATTCTGACTCTAAAAAGTGACCTATTGTAAAAAGAATTTGTCTGTCCCTAAATAAAAAACAAAAATACCCCCACACAAATGATGCAATAAGATCGAAAAACCATCCTACACTTCTCTTCCTGATCCTCCACTGGTCTCTGCGCTTTCTCTTCCCCCAGGACTGGCAGGAGAACGCTGCAGCCAGTCACATGTCCATTCATAGCAGGTGTCTCGGTGAGAGTGGTGGTTCCCAATTGGCTGCAGAAGTCACATGATCATCCTTACTGGAAGAGGAGGCAGAGAGGCCAGGATGGAACTCGAGCTGGATTAGGAGGGAAGAGGCGGGTGCAGACAGGGACCGACTGTGTATTATTATTATTATAGGGTGCAGCCAGGGACCGACTGTGTATTATTATTATAGGGTGCAGCCAGGGACCGACTGTGTATTATTATTATTATAGGGTGCAGCCAGGGACCGACTGTGTATTATTATTATTGGGTGCAGCCGGGGACCAGCTCTGTATTATCATTATTGAGTGCAGCCAGGGACCGACTGTGTATTATTATTATTATAGGGTGCAGCCAGGGACCGACTGTGTATTATTATTATTATAGGGTGCAGCCGGGGACCGACTGTGCATTACTATTATTGGGTGCAGCCGGGGATCGCCTCTGTATTATCATTATTGGGTGCAGCCGGGGACCGGCTCTGTATTATCATTATTGGGTGCAGCCGGGGACCAGCTCTGTATTATCATTATTGGGTGCAGCCAGGGACCGACTGTGTATTATTATTATTGGGTGCAGCCGGGGACCAGCTCTGTATTATCATTATTGGGTGCAGCCAGGGACCGACTGTGTATTATTATTATTGGGTGCAGCCAGGGACCGGCTCTGTAATATTATTATTGGGTGCAGCCGCGGACCAGCTCTGTATTATCATTATTGGGTGCAGCCAGGGACCGACTGTGTATTATTATTATTGGGTGCAGCCAGGGACCGGCTCTGTAATATTATTATTGGGTGCAGCCGGGGACCAGCTCTGTATTATCATTATTGGGTGCAGCCAGGGACCGACTGTGTATTATTATTATTGGGTGCAGCCGGGGACCAGCTCTGTATTATCATTATTGGGTGCAGCCAGGGACCGACTGTGTATTATTATTATTGGGTGCAGCCAGGGACCGACTGTGTACTATTATTATTGGGTGCAGCCGGGGACCGGTTCTGTATTATTTTTATTGGGTGCAGCCAGGGACCGGCTCTGTAGTATCATTATTGGGTGCAGCCAGGGACCGGCTCTGTATTATCTTTATTGGGTGCAGCCAGGGACCAGCTCTGTATTATCATTATTGGGTGCAGCCAGGGACCGGTTCTGTATTATCTTTATTGGGTGCAGCCAGGGACCGGCTCTGTATTATCATTATTGGGTGCAGCCAGGGACCAGCTCTGTATTATCTTTATTGGGTGCAGCCAGGGACCGGTTCTGTATTATCTTTATTGGGTGCAGCCAGGGACCAGCTCTGTATTATCTTTATTGGGTGCAGCCAGGGACCAGCTCTGTATTATCATTATTGGGTGCAGCCAGGGACCAGCTCTGTATTATCATTATTGGGTGCAGCCAGGGACCGGCTCTGTATTATCATTATTGGGTGCAGCCAGGGACCAGCTCTGTATTATCTTTATTGGGTGCAGCCAGGGACCGGTTCTGTATTATCTTTATTGGGTGCAGCCAGGGACCGGCTCTGTATTATCATTATTGGGTGCAGCCAGGGACCAGCTCTGTATTATCATTATTGGGTGCAGCCGGGGACCAGCTCTGTATTATCATTATTGGGTGCAGCCAGGGACCAGCTCTGTATTATTATTATTGGGTGCAGCCGGGGACCGGCTCTGTATTATTATTATTGGGTGCAGCCAGGGACCGGCTCTGTATTATCATTATTGGGTGCAGCCAGGGACCGGCTCTGTATTATCATTATTGGGTGCAGCCAGGGACCGGCTCTGTATTATTATTGGGTGCAGCCAGGGACCAGCTCTGTATTATTATTATTGGGTGCAGCCAGGGACCGGCTCTGTATTATTATTATTGGGTGAAGCCAGGGACCGGCTCTGTATTATCATTATTGGGTACAGCCAGGGACCAGCTCTGTATTATCATTATTGGGTGAAGCCAGGGACCAGCTCTGTATTATTATTATTGGGTGCAGCCAGGGACCAGCTCTGTATTATCATTATTGGGTGCAGCCAGGGACCAGCTCTGTATTATCATTATTGGGTGCAGCCAGGGACCAGCTCTGTATTATCATTATTGGGTGCAGCCAGGGACCAGCTCTGTATTATTATTATTGGGTGCAGCCGGGGACCAGCTCTGTATTATCATTATTGGGTGCAGCCAGGGACCAGCTCTGTATTATCATTATTGGGTGCAGCCAGGGACCTGCTCTGTATTATCATTATTATTGGGTGCAGCCAGGGACCAGCTCTGTATTATTATTATTGGGTGAAGCCAGGGACCGGCTCTGTATTATCATTATTGGGTGCAGCCAGGGACCAGCTCTGTATTATTATTATTGGGTGCAGCCAGGGACCAGCTCTGTATTATCATTATTGGGTGAAGCCAGGGACCAGCTCTGTATTATTATTATTGGGTGCAGCCAGGGACCAGCTCTGTATTATCATTATTGGGTGCAGCCAGGGACCAGCTCTGTATTATCATTATTGGGTGCAGCCAGGGACCAGCTCTGTATTATCATTATTGGGTGCAGCCAGGGACCAGCTCTGTATTATTATTATTGGGTGCAGCTGGGGACCAGCTCTGTATTATCATTATTGGGTGCAGCCAGGGACCAGCTCTGTATTATCATTATTGGGTGCAGCCAGGGACCGTCTCTGTATTATTATTATTAAGTGCAGCCAGGGATGTCACGAACCACCGGGGGGGTCACTCAGAAATCCCCCGCGCTGGCTACCAGTACGTCACAATCGGGGGGTAACAAGTGGGGGTCACCCCTCCTTTATACCTCCCGACCGACAGAGCACGTGATGCGCTCTCTAGCGCCCCTCTTATAGTCAGGCCAATTATGGAATTGCCCGACAATAAGCAAGGAGGCCGCTGTACTACTTATGCCGATTATTGAAGGGTCCCCGGTGAGAGTAGGGTATATATTCCCCCGACCTCCGCGGGCGGAATATATAAAATCTCCCCGAATCTCACTGGCCTCCCCACAATAATCCTTGGCACAACTCGCTGCCACCAACCGCTTCACGGTAACTATTAGCCGAACACACAGACGTGGGATTCAAGATCGAGATAACAGAACAGCCCAAGATTAATTATATAATTTAATCAGCCTAAAGCACACTAGAAACTACAATATATACAATAGGGAATCTACAGAATATACATAGGTCAGAGTACAGTTACAGATAAAGCATGGTTTACAAACAGGTATGCAATTCAATCAGTTACCTTGTGCGTCTGGCCACAGGGGGGCGCTGTAGACCAGGTTTCCAGGAACTCCCACAGATGTTTCCTACACGTGACCCCCAGCGAAAGAACACTGGAAAATGGCCGAAGTAGGGTTATCAACCTGGGCAAATCCAGGTCCCCTCCTACCTTCGTGACCTCAGAGGGAGCACTGCTCCACCCCTGGCTGGAGTTATGGACAAAATCCACAACATGGAATATGGCCATAACTTGGCCTGGGAGCGTCGTAGGCGGACGCCAATGCTCTCATTGTGACAGTTATGAATTTAGCTACAGAATGAGAGGTTTCATGACTTGTCTACTAGTTCCACATTGGCTGATATCACGCCTGGGGTATTTCCCAAGCTCCCGCTCCCATAAAAAAGGTGTGCCAGCATCGTCCGCATGCGAAAACACCATTTTTATGGTTGCCGTATTTATCGGAAATATGGCTTGCGAGATATGAACCATTTTTTACTGGAGTCGTTCTGTCTGGCTAGTTCCAGAGCCTTATAATGAGATACAACTCTTGTTACAGGGTGACGGCAGGGAGTCATCCTGTGTCCTTTGTTCCCACATCACCTAATTTCCATATCACAGGAGATGGCCATGGGATGGGTTGCTAAACAAGTTGTGTGAAGGAAAGGGGGGGTGACACCAGGAGAGGGCTTCCTGACATAACTTGAATATCATGATTTATCGTCATATCTCCGGATTTACCTCACACCTCCCCCCTTTTGAGGGCGCTAGGGGGCAGCACACTCCGGTGTTCCCCCGTGCGCCCGTCCGCGACCTCTCCTTGTCGGGACAGCCCGTCTGCGTTACCGTGGTCACGGCCCCTTTTGTGGCGAATGGTGAAGTTGTATTGCTGGAGCGCAAGGCTCCATCGCAACAGTCGCCCATTCGTCCCAGAGACGGTGTGCAACCAGCTGAGGGGGTTGTGGTCCGTCTCCACGATGAAGTGGCGCCCGTATAGATAGGGTTGCAGACGCTGCAGGGCCCACACTATGGCCAGGCACTCCTTCTCCATTGTGGAATAGGCCACTTCCCTCGGTAACAGCTTCCTGCTCAGGTACAAGACTGGGTGCTCTTGGCTCGCAGAGTCCACCTGGCTGAGCACCGCACCGAGGCCGAAGTCACTGGCGTCGGTCTGTACTACAAACGGCCGCGTGAAGTCGGCTGCCTGTAGCACGGGCGGGCTGGACAGGGCGTCCTTTAGGGCCCGGAAGGCTGTCTCGCAGTCCATTGTCCAATCGACTGCAGAGGGCAGCTTCTTCTTGGTGAGGTCCGTCAGGGGCTTTGCCAGGCTACTATAGCATGGAACAAACCTCCTATAGTACCCAGCGGTCCCCAAGAAGGACATCACCTGCTTCTTGGTCCTGGGGGTGGGCCAGGATGCGATGGCCTCCACTTTCTCAGGCTCGGGCTTCAGTGTTCCCCCGCCTACCCGGTGACCGAGGTACTGGACCTCGCTCATGGCCAGCTGACACTTGCCCGGCTTGATGGTCAAACCTGCCCGGTGGACCCGCCTGAGCACCTGTGCTAGATGCTCTAGGTGATCTTCCCAGGTGGGACTGAAGACGGCAATGTCATCGAGGTACGCGGCCGCGTACCCTTCAAGTCCCTTGAGCAGGGTGTTGACCATCCGCTGGAAAGTGGCAGGGGCATTCCTCATCCCGAATGGCATCACCGTGGACTCGTACAGTCCAAATGGGGTAATAAAGGCAGAGCGTTCCCTGGCCTTGCGAGTCAGGGGGATCTGCCAATATCCCCGGCTCAGGTCCATGATGGTCAGGTACTGAGCCCCGGCCAACTGATCGAGCAGGTCATCGATGCGTGGCATTGGGTACGCATCGGCGACCGTGACAGCATTGAGCCCCCTGTAGTCCACGCAGAACCGCGTGGTTCGGTCCTTCTTAGGGACGAGGACTACAGGCGAGGCCCAAGCGCTGTTGGATGCCTGGATCACCCCCAGCTTCAGCATCTCGTCAATCTCCTGGCGCATGTGTTGCTGCACCTCCAGGGAGACCCGATATGCTGAACGCCGGATCGGGGGATGATCCCCAGTGTCCACGTGATGGACAGCCAAGTCAGTCCTTCCGGGCTGGTTGGTAAACAACCCCCGGAAGGGGTGTAGGGTGGCCCACAGCTGGGACCGTTGGTCCTCCAAGAGCTGGTGGCCAACCTCCACATCCTCAATGGATCCGCCTGCCCTAACCTGGGCTAGCATATCCAAGAGGGTTTCCGCTTCTCCCTCCTCGGGCAGGTTGCACACGGGGAGCGCACATGCCTCCCGCTCATGATGTGCCTTCATCATGTTCACATGGAAGGGCTTCCGCCTTCCACGGGCAGGGTCCAGGGTGACCAGGTACGTCACAGGGTTGAGCTGCTGGTACACGAGGTATGGGCCTTCCCAGGCTGCCTGAAGCTTGTCCTGTGGTACGGGGACCAGTACCCACACCTTTTGACCCACTTGGTAGGTCCTCTCACAAGCGTTCTGGTCGTACCAACGCTTCTGATCGGCCTGGGCTTGAGCCATATTGTCGTGTACCAGTTGCGTCAAGGCCTGCATTTTGTCCCGGAAGCGCATGACATACTCGATAACCGACACTCCAGGGGTGGCCAAATCCCCTTCCCAAGCCTCTTTCACCAGAGCCAGGGGGCCCCGCACACGTCGCCCGTACAGGAGCTCAAACGGTGAGAATCCTGTTGAGGCCTGTGGAACCTCCCGGTAAGCAAATAACAGGTGTGGGAGATACCGCTCCCAGTCACGCCCATGGGAGTCGACCAACATCTTAAGCATCTGCTTTAAGGTGCCATTGAACCGCTCGCACAGGCCATTAGTCTGTGGATGGTACGGGCTGGCCACCAGATGTCGCACCTGGACCTGCTTACAGAGGGCCTCCATCAGCTGGGACATGAATTGGGTCCCCCGGTCAGTGAGCATTTCCTGGGGAAAACCCACTCGGGAGAAAATCTCCAGCAAGGCGGTGGCCACCTTGTCAGCCCGAATGGACGACAAGGCCACTGCTTCTGGGTACCGGGTGGCATAGTCCACTACCGTCAGTATGAAGCGTTTCCCGGAGCTGCTGGGGATGGCCAGCGGGCCGACCAGATCCACAGCCACCCTCCTGAAAGGCTCATCGATGATTGGCAGAGATACTAGTGGGGCTTTGGGGTGTGGCCCCGCCTTCCCCACTCTCTGACAGGTTTCACACGAACGGCAGTAGGCAGCCACATCGGCCCCCATTTTTGGCCAGTAGAAATGCTGGTTTAACCTGGCCTTGGTCTTAGCGATCCCTAGGTGTCCGGCCATCGGAATCTCATGTGCGATCCGCAACAACTCCGTCCGGAACGGATAGGGTACCACCAACTGTCGGTCCCTGGGCCACGCCTCCGGTGAACCCTGCTGGACCGTGGCCCGGTACAGCCGTCCTTGGTCCCAGACCACTCGCTCCGGGTCCGAGTCCGAGGGAGGCTGGGCCGCCTGCTCCTTAAGAGCTTTCAGGCTGTCGTCAGCTTCTAACGCTGCCTGAAACCCCTGACTAGATGTGGCCAGAATCGACGAGACTGTCACATCTTCGGTCAGTACCCCGGGACCTGTGTCCTGGCCTCCACCTGACTCGGCTGCCACTTGGTCAGAAGGGGAAGAGCTATCGGACCTCCGGGAGGCCCCTTGGCTTCCAGCACTCCCACTGCGGGTGACAGCGGCCACAGCCGCTGCGACCGTGGGTCGTGCCTGCTCCTCCTCCGTTCCTGACCAAGTCGCCGGTTCAGGCAGACCTACCTGGCTTCCTGACACCCCGGTTGTGGGGGAACCATGCACCGAGATCTTACCTGGGAGCACTTCCGCTCCTGGACCGGCCCCAATCTCACCTGCCTGTTCCCCTCCTGCAGCAACAGAACCCCGCTGTGAAATCTCTGGGGACCCCACATTTGCTGTGGTAGCCCCCACCCCACACACTGGTCCTCCCCCTGCAGCACCCTGCTCTCTGCTTATCCCTGCAGAGGGCAACAGATCCCAGCTCACAGGCTGATTACTTGTAGAGGCATTGTCACACCTTTCTCTGACCCCCTCCCCTGTCACAGCTGCAGCTGTGTGTGTGTCTATGGTGTCTATGCAAGCAGAAATATCAGAGTTCACTCCCTCCTCCCTTACATCATTCATAGATAACACATTAACATTGTCCGGAGGCATGTCAGTACTGGCTGAAGGTTCAGCCCTTGGTTGGGGCCCAAACTGGGAGGTTATCTGCCCCAAATCTGTCCCAAGTAGCACGTTTGCGGGGATCCGATCAGTTACCCCCACCTCCCTCACCCCTCGCCCTGCGCCCCAGTCCACATAAATGTCAGCAACAGGCAGCGCCGGGTCAATGCCTCCAATCCCGGAGACAGCGAGGGTTTTTCCAGGGATCAAGTCTTGGGGGGACACCATCTCAGGCCGCACCAGAGTCACCTCCGAGGCGCTGTCTCGCAGTCCCATGGTCACAGACCGGCCGACGGTGACAGGTTGGAAGCTGTCCAGGGACCTACCACCACCCCCACCCACACAATACACCTTGGGCGGCCCTTGGGACGGGGACGGAGCCGGGGCCTTGGGACGCTGAGGGCACATGGCCTTGAAGTGTCCAGGTAGGTTGCACTGGTGGCACCGTCTTGGTTCTGCCACGGGCCTGGAGAGGGGAGTTGAGGGGGACACCCCCTGCAGTCTAGGGGCAGGTGGGGCAGTCGCAGAGTTCATCTTACCCCCTCTCCAGGTGCTGCTGGTGGCTGCTCTCCTGGCTTCAGGAGCCCGATTGTTGGTGTAGTCATCGGCCAGGGCAGCTGTAGCCGTGGACCCCTTTGGCTTCTGGTCTCGGATGAACTGGCGGAGATCCTCAGGGCAGTTCCACAAGAGTTGCTCCGTGATGACCAAGTCCAGGATCTCTGGTCCGGTGGAAAGCTGCAGGCCTTGGGTCCAGTGGTCGGCAGCTCGGGCAAGTGCCCGCCGGTGGTCAGCCCAGGAGTCCTTTGGTCCCTTCTGCAGGGTCCGGAACTTCTTGCGGTAGGACTCCGGAGTGAGGTTGTACTGTTGGATCAGGGCCCGCTTGATGGTGTCGTAGCCCTGATCTGCCTCAGCAGGCAAGTCCCCAAGGATTTCCAGGGCCTTACCCCTTAAACGGGGGGTCAGGTATTTGGCCCACTGCTCCTTGTCCAGATGGTGCTGCAAGCAAGTCCGTTCAAAAGCAGTCAAGAAAGAGTCCAAGTCTCCATCCTTCTCCAGCACTGGGAAGTCCTCAACACGGACCTTTGGAAGTTTGGTGTCTTGAAGGTCACGTGTGGCTGATGAGGGCCGGAGCTGAGCTAGCTGCAGCTGGTAGTCACGCTCGGCCTGTTGCTGTCGCTCTTCACGTGCTGCCTGCCGCTCCGCAGCCTCACGCACTGCTTGCCGCTCCGCAGCCTCAGCGTCACGCGCTGCCTGCCGCTCTGCCCTGCGCTCTGCCAGGAGTTCCTTGTAGCCCTCCTGGTCTCCAGCCTGGAGAAGGGCCATAGCCATTTGAAGAAGGCTATCCGAGCCTCCCAGGCTCGGTGGAATGGCACGTGGTGATCTGCGGCCCGCTGCGGAGCCTGGTGATTCACTGTCCATTGCAGAGCGGAGGGCTGGCATCTGGCTCGTTGAGGACCCTTGGGCGAGCTCCTCCTCATTTTGTCCAGCAGTGCCAGGTTGTGCGATGTCCTCTGCAGAGCTGTTCTCTGGCGTCGGGCTCTTGGAGGGCTCGTGGACAACCTCCTCATCGTCTCTGGCCTGAGCATCGGCCATTCCTTTGGCTTTGCTCCTGGTGCTCTCAGCCATTCTTGCAGACTTTTGGTCACTGACACAGAACTGACACCTGATGCCTCCACACACCTTACAGTATCTGCACTCTGACACTCTAGTGTTGAGCTAGTCTGAAGACCCCAGCAGCCACAGCTGCTGCAGGCAGTCTTTAGTGTCTGGGAGTATGGGTCTCACACTCACACACACTATTATCTCGATCCCACCGCTTGCCACCAATATGTCACGAACCACCGGGGGGGTCACTCAGAAATCCCCCGCGCTGGCTACCAGTACGTCACAATCGGGGGGTAACAAGTGGGGGTCACCCCTCCTTTATACCTCCCGACCGACAGAGCACGTGATGCGCTCTCTAGCGCCCCTCTTATAGTCAGGCCAATTATGAGGCCGCTGTACTACTTATGCCGATTATTGAAGGGTCCCCGGTGAGAGTAGGGTATATATTCCCCCGACCTCCGCGGGCGGAATATATAAAATCTCCCCGAATCTCACTGGCCTCCCCACAATAATCCTTGGCACAACTCGCTGCCACCAACCGCTTCACGGTAACTATTAGCCGAACACACAGACGTGGGATTCAAGATCGAGATAACAGAACAGCCCAAGATTAATTATATAATTTAATCAGCCTAAAGCCACACTAGAAACTACAATACATACAATAGGGAATCTACAGAATATACATAGGTCAGAGTACAGTTACAGATAAAGCATGGTTTACAAACAGGTATGCAATTCAATCAGTTACCTTGTGCGTCTGGCCACAGGGGGGCGCTGTAGACCAGGTTTCCAGGAACTCCCACAGATGTTTCCTACACGTGACCCCCAGCGAAAGAACACTGGAAAATGGCCGAAGTAGGGTTATCAACCTGGGCAAATCCAGGTCCCCTCCTACCTTCGTGACCTCAGAGGGAGCACTGCTCCACCCCTGGCTGGAGTTATGGACAAAATCCACAACATGGAATATGGCCATAACTTGGCCTGGGAGCGTCGTAGGCGGACGCCAATGCTCTCATTGTGACAGTTATGAATTTAGCTACAGAATGAGAGGTTTCATGACTTGTCTACTAGTTCCACATTGGCTGATATCACGCCTGGGGTATTTCCCAAGCTCCCGCTCCCATAAAAAAGGTGTGCCAGCATCGTCCGCATGCGAAAACACCATTTTTATGGTTGCCGTATTTATCGGAAATATGGCTTGCGAGATATGAACCATTTTTTACTGGAGTCGTTCTGTCTGGCTAGTTCCAGAGCCTTATAATGAGATACAACTCTTGTTACAGGGTGACGGCAGGGAGTCATCCTGTGTCCTTTGTTCCCACATCACCTAATTTCCATATCACAGGAGATGGCCATGGGATGGGTTGCTAAACAAGTTGTGTGAAGGAAAGGGGGGGTGACACCAGGAGAGGGCTTCCTGACATAACTTGAATATCATGATTTATCGTCATATCTCCGGATTTACCTCACAGACCGGCTCTGTATTCTTATTATTGGGTACAGCCAGGGACCAGCTCTGTATTATTATTATTAAGTGCAGCCAGGGACCGGCTCTGTATTCTTATTATTGGGTGCAGCCAGGGACCGGCTCTGTATTCTTATTATTGGGTGCAGCCAGGGACCAGCTCTGTATTATCATTATTGGGTGCAGCCAGGGACCGGCTCTGTATTATCATTATTGGGTGCAGCCAGGGACCGGCTCTGAATTATCATTATTGGGTGCAGCCAGGGACCGGCTCTGTATTATCATTATTGGGTGCAACCAGGGACCGGCTCTGTATTATCATTATTGGGTGCAGCCAGGGACCAGCTCTGTATTATTATTATTGGGTGCAGCCAGGGACCGGCTCTGTATTATTATTATTGGGTGAAGCCAGGGACCGGCTCTGTATTATCATTATTGGGTACAGCCAGGGACCGGCTCTGTATTATCATTATTGGGTGCAGCCAGGGACCGGCTCTGTATTATCATTATTGGGTGCAGCCAGGGACCGGCTCTGTATTATCATTATTGGGTACAGCCAGGGACCGGCTCTGTATTATCATTATTGGGTGAAGCCAGGGACCGGCTCTGTATTATCATTATTGGGTACAGCTGGGGACCTGCTCTGTATTATCATTATTGGGTGCAGCCAGGGACCAGCTCTGTATTATTATTATTGGGTGCAGCCAGGGACCGGCTCTGTATTATCATTATTGGGTGCAGCCAGGGACCAGCTCTGTATTATTATTATTGGGTGCAGCCAGGGACCGGCTCTGTATTATTATTATTGGGTGAAGCCAGGGAACGGCTCTGTATTATCATTATTGGGTGCAGCCAGGGACCAGCTCTGTATTATTATTATTGGGTGCAGCCAGGGACCGGCTCTGTATTATCATTATTGGGTGCAGCCAGGGATCGCCTCTGTATTCTTAATATTGGGTGCAGCCAGGGACCAGCTCTGTAATATTATAGGAGGTGACGTTGTATGACGTCACTTACTTCCATCTGATTGGCCGGCTGTAGCCATTGGTAATAACGCAGACAGCTCCTCTGCGCGGCACATCAAATGATTCAATGGTAGTAAATTCGTGCTGGCGCCGGTCCCCAGGCATAGAGCTGCGATCGTCACGGGCCGCAGCAAGCAGGTACGTGCTCACGATCAGGACCCCCTTCGTCCGCTAGTCTCTTCCTTAGGAGACCGTATCTGCCCGTGCCCACGGTCAGGGTTCGGAGCGCTGCGGTCTCCTTGCTGTGTTCTCCCTAGGGAGGGCAAGCAACTCCACAGCATAAATTCACATGCTGTGGCCTCTGCAAGCTGCACAGCAGGTCAGTTTTCACTTGTGACCGCACACGCACAGTGAGCATGGGATTTTTCAAAAATCCCATCTCTGCTTGTACAGTACACTGCAGAGTTTTGGACGCTGATCGTGGGCACGCAGGGAACGGAAGAAAGGGGAGGAGAATTTTTTTTTTTTCCGTATTACTAAAGGATGAGCACAATTCCACAAGGATGAGCACAGTACTGCAGGACACAATACTGCATGCCACAAGGAAGGGCACAATACTACAAGGATGGGCACAGTACTGCAGGACACAATACTGCATGCCACAAGGAAGGGCACAATACTACAAGGATGGGCACAGTACTGCAGGACACAATACTGCATGCCACAATACTGCAGGCCACAAGGAAGGGCACAATACTACAAGGATGGGCACAATACTACTGGGCACAATACTACAAGGATGGGCACAGTACTGTAGGACACAATACTGCAGGCCACAAGGAAGGGCACAATACTACAAGGATGGGCACAGTACTGCAGGACACAATACTGCATGCCACAATACTGCAGGCCACAAGGAAGGGCACAATACTACAAGGATGGGCACAATACTACTGGGCACAGTACTGTAGGACACAATACTGCAGGCCACAAGGAAGGGCACAATACTATTGGGCACAATACTACAAGGATGGGCACAGTACTGCAGGACACAATACTGCATGCCACAATACTGCAGGCCACAAGCAAGGGCACAATAGTACAAGGATGGGCACAATACTACTGGGCACAATACTACAAGGATGGGCACAGTACTGTAGGACACAATACTGCAGGCCACAAGGAAGGGCACAATACTATTGGGCACAATACTACAAGGATGGGCACAGTACTGCAGGACACAAGGAAGGGCACAATACTACAAGGATGGGCACAGTACTGCAGGACACAATACTGCATGCCACAAGGAAGGGCACAATACTACAAGGATGGGCACAGTACTGCAGGACACAATACTGCATGCCACAATACTGCAGGCCACAAGGAAGGGCACAATACTACATGGATGGGCACAATACTACTGGGCACAATACTACAAGGATGGGCACAGTACTGTAGGACACAATACTGCAGGCCACAAGGAAGGGCACAATACTACAAGGATGGGCACAGTACTGCAGGACACAATACTGCATGCCACAATACTGCAGGCCACAAGGAAGGGCACAATACTACAAGGATGGGCACAATACTACTGGGCACAGTACTGTAGGACACAATACTGCAGGCCACAAGGAAGGGCACAATACTATTGGGCACAATACTACAAGGATGGGCACAGTACTGCAGGACACAATACTGCATGCCACAATACTGCAGGCCACAAGCAAGGGCACAATAGTACAAGGATGGGCACAATACTACTGGGCACAATACTACAAGGATGGGCACAGTACTGTAGGACACAATACTGCAGGCCACAAGGAAGGGCACAATACTACAAGGATGGGCACAGTACTGCAGGACACAATACTGCATGCCACAATACTGCAGGCCACAAGGAAGGGCACAATACTACAAGGATGGGCACAATACTACTGGGCACAGTACTGTAGGACACAATACTGCAGGCCACAAGGAAGGGCACAATACTATTGGGCACAATACTACAAGGATGGGCACAGTACTGCAGGACACAATACTGCATGCCACAATACTGCAGGCCACAAGCAAGGGCACAATAGTACAAGGATGGGCACAATACTACTGGGCACAATACTACAAGGATGGGCACAGTACTGTAGGACACAATACTGCAGGCCACAAGGAAGGGCACAATACTATTGGGCACAATACTACAAGGATGGGCACAGTACTGCAGGACACAAGAATGGACACAATATTACTGGGAACAATATTACAAGGATGGGCACAATACTACTGGGCACAATATTACAAGGATGGGCACAATACTACTGGGCACAATATTACAAGGATGGGCACAATACTACAAGGATGAGCACAATACTACTGGGTACAATATTAAAAGGATGGGCACAATACTACTGGGTACAATATTAAAAGGATGGGCACAATACTACTGGGTACAATATTAAAAGGATGGCCACAATACTACTGGGTACAATATTAAAAAGGATGAGCAGAATACTACTAGGCAGAATGGATGGAGGATGGAGCACACTACTACAATATGTTAGCTAAGGTTACTATATGATGCTGCTAATTTTAAAACAATATTACAAGAAAATGATCAAATTAAAAAAATAAAGCATGAATTTTTTTTTTGCGACATTAAAAATGCCTATATATATATAAAAACTTAACTAAACAAAAAAGTGCAGGTTTGTTCTAATAAACAAGCAAAAAATATTCAAAAAAAGTGATGCAAAGATGTATAGAAAAAAAACATGGATTCATTAAAAATGTCACTTTGTCCTGCAAAGAATGCGTCCCCTCTCGATTTTTCTTCTATATGCAGCCCATACATCCAGCTGAGTTTGAGACCCCTGTGTGGCTTCTTACTTTGCAGCATTTATCCCCCGCCTAGGACTTTTGCACAGCGCTGGATTTGTACATTATAATCAGATCATCTCTGATTGTCCAGTAACCCCAGGGTGGGTAACCTTTGTGCCCTTCTCTGCACTGCTCCATCCTTACACTCACGCACAGTGCGGCATAGGCAGCTGTATGGCAATACTGCACGGTGTGGCATAGGCAGCTGTATGGCAATACTGCACGGTGTGGCATAGGCAGCTGTATGGCAATACTGCACGGTGTGGCATAGGCAGCTGTATGGCGATACTGCACGGTGTGGCATAGGCAGCTGTATGGCAACCCTGCACGGTGTGGCATAGGCAGCTGTATGGCGATACTGCACGGTGTGGCATAGGCAGCTGTATGGAGATACTGCACGGTGTGGCATAGGCAGCTGTATGGCAATACTGCACGGTGTGGCATAGGCAGCTGTATGGCGATACTGCACGGTGTGGCATAGGCAGCTGTATGGCGATACTGCACGGTGTGGCATAGGCAGCTGTATGGAGATACTGCACAGTGTGGCATAGGCAGCTGTATGGCGATACTGCACGGTGTGGCATAGGCAGCTGTATGGCGATACTGCACGGTGTGACATAGGCAGCTGTATGGCGATACTGCACGGTGTGACATAGGCAGCTGTATGGCGATACTACACGGTGTGGCATAGGCAGCTGTATGGCGATACTGCACGGTGTGGCATAGGCAGCTGTATGGAGATACTGCACGGTGTGGCATAGGCAGCTGTATGGAGATACTGCACGGTGTGGCATAGGCAGCTGTATGGCGATACTGCACGGTGTGGCATAGGCAGCTGTATGGAGATACTGCACGGTGTGGCATAGGCAGCTGTATGGAGATACTGCACGGTGTGGCATAGGCAGCTGTATGGCAATACTGCACGGTGTGGCATAGGCAGCTGTATGGCGATACTGCACGGTGTGGCATAGGCAGCTGTATGGTCGATACTGCACGGTGTGGCATAGGCAGCTGTATGGCGATACTGCACGGTGTGGCATAGGCAGCTGTATGGCGATACTGCACGGTGTGGCATAGGCAGCTGTATGGAGATACTGCACGGTGTGCCATAGGCAGCTGTATGGCAACCCTGCACGGTGTGGCATAGGCAGCTGTATGGAGATACTGCACGGTGTGGCATAGGCAGCTGTATGGCAATACTGCACGGTGCGGCATAGGCAGCTGTATGGCGATACTGCACGGTGTGGCATAGGCAGCTGTATGGCAACCCTGCACGGTGTGGCATAGGCAGCTGTATGGCAATACTGCACGGTGTGACATAGGCAGCTGTATGGAGATACTGCACGGTGTGGCATAGGCAGCTGTATGGCAATACTGCACGGTGTGGCATAGGCAGCTGTATGGCAATACTGCACGGTGTGGCATAGGCAGCTGTATGGCGATACTGCACGGTGTGGCATAGGCAGCTGTATGGCAATACTGCACGGTGTGGCATAGGCAGCTGTATGGCAATACTGCACGGTGTGGCATAGGCAGCTGTATGGCAATACTGCACGGTGTGGCATAGGCAGCTGTATGGCGATACTGCAGGGTGTGGCATAGGCAGCTGTATGGCAATACTGCACGGTGTGGCATAGGCAGCTGTATGGCGATACTGCACGGTGTGGCATAGGCAGCTGTATGGCAATACTGCACGGTGTGGCATAGGCAGCTGTATGGCAATACTGCACGGTGTGGCATAGGCAGCTGTATGGCAATACTGCACGGTGTGGCATAGGCAGCTGTATGGCAATACTGCACGGTGTGGCATAGGCAGCTGTATGGCGATACTGCAGGGTGTGGCATAGGCAGCTGTATGGCAATACTGCACGGTGTGGCATAGGCAGCTGTATGGCGATACTGCACGGTGTGGCATAGGCAGCTGTATGGTCGATACTGCACGGTGTGGCATAGGCAGCTGTATGGCGATACTGCACGGTGTGGCATAGGCAGCTGTATGGAGATACTGCACGGTGTGACATAGGCAGCTGTATGGAGATACTGCACGGTATAGCATAGGCAGCTGTATGGAGATACTGCACGGTGTGGCATAGGCAGCTGTATGGAGATACTGCACGGTGTGGCATAGGCAGCTGTATGGAGATACTGCACGGTGTGGCATAGGCAGCTGTATGGAGATACTGCACGGTATAGCATAGGCAGCTGTATGGAGATACTGCACGGTGTGGCATAGGCAGCTGTATGGAGATACTGCACGGTGTGGCATAGGCAGCTGTATGGAGATACTGCACGGTGTGGCATAGGCAGCTGTATGGCGATACTGCACGGTGTGGCATAGGCAGCTGTATGGAGATACTGCACGGTATAGCATAGGCAGCTGTATGGAGATACTGCACGGTATAGCATAGGCAGCTGTATGGAGATACTGCACGGTGTGGCATAGGCAGCTGTATGGAGATACTGCACGGTGTGGCATAGGCAGCTGTATGGCGATACTGCACGGTGTGGCATAGGCAGCTGTATGGAGATACTGCACGGTGTGGCATAGGCAGCTGTATGGCGATACTGCACGGTGTGGCATAGGCAGCTGTATGGAGATACTGCACGGTGTGGCATAGGCAGCTGTATGGAGATACTGCACGGTGTGGCATAGGCAGCTGTATGGAGATACTGCACGGTATAGCATAGGCAGCTGTATGGAGATACTGCACGGTGTGACATAGGCAGCTGTATGGAGATACTGCACAGTGTGGCATAGGCAGCTGTATGGAGATACTGCACGGTGTGGCATAGGCAGCTGTATGGAGATACTGCACGGTGTGGCATAGGCAGCTGTATGGAGATACTGCACGGTGTGGCATAGGCAGCTGTATGGCAATACTGCACGGTGTGGCATAGGCAGCTGTATGGAGATACTGCACGGTGTGGCATAGGCAGCTGTATGGAGATACTGCACGGTGTGGCATAGGCAGCTGTGTGGCGATACTGCACGGTGTGGCATAGGCAGCTGTATGGAGATACTGCACGGTGTGGCATAGGCAGCTGTATGGAGATACTGCACGGTGTGGCATAGGCAGCTGTATGGCAATACTGCACGGTGTGGCATAGGCAGCTGTATGGAGATACTGCACGGTGTGGCATAGGCAGTTGTATGGCGATACTGCACGGTGTGACATAGGCAGCTGTATGGCGATACTTCATGATGTGGCATAGGCAGCTGTATGGCAATACTGCACGGTGTGGCATAGGCAGCTGTATGGAGATACTGCACGGTGTGGCATAGGCAGTTGTATGGCGATACTGCACGGTGTGACATAGGCAGCTGTATGGCGATACTTCATGATGTGGCATAGGCAGTTGTATGGCGATACTGCACGGTGTGGCGGGCGTGCACATGTGCACATCGTCTGACCCTGATCCACAGCTGGGAACATAGCTGAGGTCTGGACTCGGCCATGCTGCGGTTTGCACAGATTAAAAATGTCACGGTGGACAGTGGTCTCTGCCTCCGGGGTGAAGACCCCTCATTTCATGGCAGTACAAGGTCACAGGAACATCTGCAGGAATATCCTATGGTCAGGATCTATTCTAGGAGAATGAAATGCAACGCTTAAGCAAAATGCAAAAAGCAGACGGACCCCGAGCCGTGACCCCGAGGAAACAGATGTGAGAAGCAGAGGTGACGGCGCAGGAGGAAGCCCGATATCTGCAGAGATCAGATAAAGAACATGGAACGTCTGCCTGCATCCTCTATCCTTATGTCCCATGTTACACGACTGGGGATTCCCTCCATCAGCCAGAGCAGAGGGATGTGGCACAGGCATCCCCCACCCAAGAGGGCAGCAATGATCGGGGGAAGTAATGGGGAGCAGTGATGATGGGGAGCAGTGATGATGGGGGCAGTGATGATGTGGAACAATGATGGGAGCAGTAATAATGGGGAGCAGTGATGTTGGGGAGCAGTGATGTTGGGGAGCAGGGATGATGGGGAGCAGGGATGATGGGGAGCAGGGATGTTGGAGAGCAGTGATGATGGGGAGCAGTGATGATGGGGAGCAGGGATGATGGGGAGCAGTGATGATGGGGAGCAGGGATGATGGGGAGCAGGGATGATGGGGAGCAGTGATGATGGGGAGCAGGGATGATGGGGAGCAGTGATGTTGGGGAGCAGTGATGATGGGGAGCAGTGATGTTGGGGAGCAGTGATGTTGGGGAGCAGTGATGATGGGGAGCAGTGATGTTGGGGAGCAGGGATGATGGGGAGCAGGGATGATGGGGAGCAGTGATGATGGGGAGCACGGATGATGGGGAGCAGTGATGTTGGGGAGCAGTGATGTTGGGGAGCAGTGATGATGGGGAGCAGTGATGTTGGGGAGCAGGGATGATGGGGAGCAGGGATGATGGGGAGCAGGGATGATGGGGAGCAGTGATGATGGGGAGCACGGATGATGGGGAGCAGTGATGATGGGGAGCAGTGATGATGGGGAGCAGTGATGATGGGGAGCAGGGATGATGGGGAGCAGTGATGATGGGGAGCAGTGATGATGGGGAGCAGTGATGATGGGGAGCAGGGATGATGGGGAGCAGTGATGATGGGGAGCAGGGATGATGGGGAGCAGGGATGATGGGGAGCAGTGATGATGGGGAGCAGTGATGATGGGGAGCATTGATGTTGGGGAGCAGGGATGATGGGGAGCAGGGATGATGGGGAGCAGTGATGATGGGGAGCAGGGATGATGGGGAGCAGGGATGATGGGGAGCAGGGATGATGGGGAGCAGTGATGTTGGGGAGCAGTGATGATGGGGAGCAGTGATGATGGGGAGCAGTGATGATGGGGAGCAGTGATGTTGGGTAGCAGTGATGATGGGGAGCAGTGATGATGTGGAGCAGGGATGATGGGGAGCAGTGATGATGGGGAGCAGTGATGTTGGGGAGCAGTGATGTTGGGGAGCAGTGATGTTGGGGAGCAGTGATGATGGGGAGCAGTGATGATGGGGAGCAGGGATGATGGGGAGCAGGGATGATGGGGAGCAGTGATGATGGGGAGCAGGGATGATGGGGAGCAGTGATGTTGGGGAGCAGTGATGTTGGGGAGCAGTGATGATGGGGAGCAGTGATGATGGGGAGCAGGGATGATGGGGAGCAGTGATGATGGGGAGCAGGGATGATGGGGAGCAGTGATGATGGGGAGCAGTGATGATGGGGAGCAGGGATGATGGGGAGCAGTGATGTTGGGGAGCAGTGATGATGGGGAGCAGTGATGATGGGGAGCAGTGATGATGGGGAGCAGTGATGATGGGGAGCAGGGATGATGGGGAGCAGTGATGTTGGGGAGCAGTGATGTTGGGGAGCAGTGATGTTGGGGAGCAGTGATGATGGGGAGCAGTGATGATGGGGAGCAGTGATGATGGGGTTGCCTTATATTACAATAATGAAGCGGAGAGAGATGAAGTCACATCTGATATTTGGGGCATACACCCTGTTTTCTGGTGTTGGGGGGGGGGGGCAACGATCGCCCCTACAGATGACGCACAGCGTACAATGGCAGTGCTGGCGCGCTCCCTCCATAATCACATAGCACAGATGTGTCCTCTTATGTGACAACCACAAACCTGACAAGGGGCTATAAATGGTGTTTGATGACAGGATTCCAGCAGAGGGTGGACCGTGTAATGGCCGATCCCCCAGCCCTTGCGCCCTGTCACCACAACCCTCTCACTGACCCGGGAACACTAATGGTGGGACGCGGCTGATCTCCCATCAATCCATACTGGTTACCAGTCATTAAATTATCCTCTCTAATATATCACTGCACGTCCTCTTCTCATGCCCTCAGACACCGCGCACACAGGTTACCGGTCCCGCACCAGCACTTTATCCTTGGGTGCTGCACGTCCTCTTATCATGCCCTCAGACACGGTGCACACCGCCCATGTCACAGTCACGCAGGTTACCGGTCCTGCACCAGCACTTTATCCTTGGGTGCTGCACGTCCTCTTATCATGCCCTCAGACACTGTGCACACCGCCCATGTCACAGTCACACAGGTTACCGGTCCTGCACCAGCACTTTATCCTTGGGTGCTGCACGTCCTCTTATCATGCCCTCAGACACGGTGCACACCGCCCATGTCACAGTCACACAGGTTACCGGTCCTGCACCAGCACTTTATCCTTGGGTGCTGCACGTCCTCTTATCATGCCCTCAGACACGGTGCACACCGCCCATGTCACAGTCACACAGGTTACCGGTCCTGCACCAGCACTTTATCCTTGGGTGCTGCACGTCCTCTTATCATGCCCTCAGACACTGTGCACACCGCCCATGTCACAGTCACACAGGTTACCGGTCCTGCACCAGCACTTTATCCTTGGGTGCTGCACGTCCTCTTATCATGCCCTCAGACACGGTGCACACCGCCCATGTCACAGTCACACAGGTTACCGGTCCTGCACCAGCACTTTATCCTTGGGTGCTGCACGTCCTCTTATCATGCCCTCAGACACGGTGCACACCGCCCATGTCACAGTCACGCAGGTTACCGGTCCCGCACCAGCACTTTATCCTTGGGTGCTGCACGTCCTCTTATCCTACCCGCAGACACTGTGCACACCGCCCATGTCACAGTCACACAGGTGACATTATCGGCCCGGCACCAGCACTTTATCCTTGGGTGCTGCACGTCCTCTTATTATGCCCTCAGACACGGCGCACACCGCCCATGTCACAGTCACGCAGGTTACCGGTCCCGCACCAGCACTTTATCCTTGGGTGCTGCATTTCGGACACGCACTTTTGCACACTTCGTTGATACGTTCCTTTGTTTCCATGTTGATGGTCTCTCCTTATACAATGTATCACCTTTCTCTTCTATTTTACCTTGTGCACTGGGCACAGTCATGGGGAACAGAACAGGCCGGTCCCCAAACTGTTCCCATAAAGCTGAAGCTACAATTGTCCTCAATGTCTTGTGCTGAGGATCACGATTTCCCCTCACTGGTGTAAGAGGCCGCGGCCGCCCCCTGATAACATCCGGAGCATCATCCTCCTCCTCCATCTACAGCGGCCACAATGCAGTCAGGGGGTAACGTCCTCCATCACCAAACCCAGACTCCTCCATCAGATGCAGATAGAGAAGTGCGATCCGTCACTCCACGGCATGACAAGGGGCAGATTGTTATATACCAGGGGCGAGGACCTAGATATTATTCACCGTGGGCAATGGGCCAGATGTTATATACTGTGGGGGAGGGGCTGGATGGGGCTGACAAGCTCTCACATATGATATACCGGCTGATTGTCAGCAGTAACAGATGAGTAGTGGACTATGGAAGAATATGCGTGGATCTCATGTCTGATTACAGTGTAATTATTATAGCACCATTTATTCATTTATTCCATGGCTCTTTACATGTGAAAGGGGTATACATAATAGGGAAAGGTAAAACACTCATGAACATTGCAAAAACAGACAGGTACAGGAGGAGAGAGGACCCTGCCCGCGAGGGCTCACAGTCTACAGGAGAGGAGAGAGGACCCTGCCCGCGAGGGCTCACAGTCTACAGGAGAGGAGAGAGGACCCTGCCCGCGAGGGCTCACAGTCTACAGGAGAGGAGAGAGGACCCTGCCCACGAGGGCTCACAGTCTACAGGAGGAGAGAGGACCCTGCCCGCGAGGGCTCACAGTCTACAGGAGAGGAGAGAGGACCCTGCCCGCGAGGGCTCACAGTCTACAGGAGGAGAGAGGACCCTGCCCGCGAGGGCTCACAGTCTACAGGAGAGGAGAGAGGACCCTGCCCGCGAGGGCTCACAGTCTACAGGAGAGGAGAGAGGACCCTGCCCACGAGGGCTCACAGTCTACAGGAGAGGAGAGAGGACCCTGCCCAAGAGGGCTCACAGTCTACAGGAGAGGAGAGAGGACCCTGCCCACGAGGGCTCACAGTCTACAGGAGGAGAGAGGACCCTGCCTGCGAGGGCTCACAGTCCACAGGAGGAGAGAGGACCCTACCCGCAAGGGCTCACAGTCCACAGGAGGAGAGAGGACCCTGCCCACGAGGGCTCACAGTCTACAGGAGGAGAGAGGACCCTGCCCGCGAGGGCTCACAGTCTACAGGAGGAGAGAGGACCCTGCCTGCGAGGACTCACAGTCTACAGGAGGAGAGAGGACCCTGCCCGCGAGGGCTCACAGTCTACAGGAGGAGAGAGGACCCTGCCCACGAGGCTTATAGTCAATAGGAGAGAGGACTCTGCCCGTGAGGGCTCACAGTCTACAGGAGGAGAGAGGACCCTGCCTGCGAGGACTCACAGTCCACAGGAGGAGAGAGGACCCTGCCCGCGAGGGCTCACAGTCTACAGGAGGAGAGAGGACCCTGCCCGCGAGGGCTCACAGTCCACAGGAGGAGAGAGGACCCTGCCCACGAGGGCTCACAGTCTACAGGAGGAGAGAGGACCCTGCCTGCGAGGACTCACAGTCTACAGGAGGAGAGAGGACCCTGCCTGCGAGGCTTATAGTCAATAGGAGAAGAGAGGACTCTGCCCGCTAGGGCTCACAGTCTACAGGAGGAGAGAGGACCCTGCCAACGAAGCTTATAGTCAATAGGAGAGAGGACTCTGCCCGTGAGGGCTCACAGTCTACAGGAGGAGAGAGGACCCTGCCTGCGAGGACTCACAGTCCACAGGAGGAGAGAGGACCCTGCCTGCGAGGACTCACAGTCTACAGGAGGAGAGAGGACCCTGCCTGCGAGGACTCACAGTCCACAGGAGGAGAGAGGACCCTGCCCGCGAGGGCTCACAGTCTACAGGAGGAGAGAGGACCCTGCCCGCGAGGGCTCACAGTCCACAGAAGGAGAGAGGACCCTGCCCACGAGGGCTCACAGTCTACAGGAGGAGAGAGGACCCTGCCTGCGAGGACTCACAGTCTACAGGAGGAGAGAGGACCCTGCCAACGAAGCTTATAGTCAATAGGAGAGAGGACCCTGCCCGCGAGGGCTCACAGTCTAGAGAGGATGGGTGAGGATACAGTAGATGAGGGTGGAAATGGTCGTGCGGTGATATGGAGGACGGAGGGTTACTGCAGGCTGTAGTGGTGTTATATTATGGGATGTTACAGCTGGAGTACAGGACACTACATTACTGTCAGATCCAGACCTGTAAAGTGCACTAAGTGATCCAGAAGTGAGCGAGACATTAACCTGAGACACGGAGATAAAAGTGATTATTGCCAGACATCCTCCGAGACTCTTCTTCCTGTAAAACATCCCTGGATCTGAAGCCGCCATTCTGAAGAGGAATCCGCTGCCCATTAATCACAGATCACTCAGGACTAACGACAAGGAGCAGCTGTGGAGAGACGAGGACAGGACAAGCAGCACAATCACAGACTGTCCCTCATCCGCTACTGTCCACAGGCTTCCATCAGCTTGTTAGAAACTCAACCTTAAGTTATATCCATGACGGAAAAAGCTGAGCGGCTGCCAACCTGCCCAGAGCTGTGCCCCAGAGCTGTGCCCCAGAGCTGTGCCCCAGAGCTATACCCAGAGCTGTGCCCCAGAGCTGTGCCCCAGAGCTATACCCAGAGCTGTGCCCCAGAGCTATACCCAGAGCTGTGCCCCAGAGCTGTGCCCCAGAGCTATACCCAGAGCTGTGCCCCAGAGCTGTGCCCCAGAGCTATACCCAGAGCTGTGCCCCAGAGCTATACCCAGAGCTGTGCCCCAGAGCTATACCCAGAGCTGCGCCCCAGATCTGCGTCCCAGAGCTGTGCCCCAGAGCTGTGCCCCAGAGCTGAGCGCCAGAGCTGTGCCCCAGAGCTGAGCGCCAGAGCTGTGCCCCAGAGCTGAGCGCCAGAACTGTGCCCCAGAGCTGCGCCCCAGAGCTGTGCCTAGAGCTTTACCCAGAGCTGTGCCCCAGAGCTGTGCCTAGAGCTGTGCCCGAGAGCTATACCCAGAGCTGCGCCCTAGAGCTGTGCCCGAGAGCTATACTCAGAGCTATACCCAGAGCTGTGCCCGAGAGCTATACCCAGAGCTGTTCCTAGAGCTGTGCCCGAGAGCTATACCCAGAGCTGTGCCTAGAGCTCTGCCCGAGAGCTGCGCCCCTAGAGCTATACCCAGAGCTGTGCCCCTAGAGCTTTGCCTAGAGGTGTGCCCAGAGCTGTGCCTAGAGCTCTGCCCGAGAGCTGCGCCCCTAGAGCTATACCCAGAGCTGTGCCCCTAGAGCTTTGCCTAGAGGTGTGCCCAGAGCTGTGCCTAGAGCTCTGCCCGAGAGCTGCGCCCCTAGAGCTATACCCAGAGCTGTGCCCCTAGAGCTTTGCCTAGAGGTGTGCCCAGAGCTGTGCCTAGAGCTGTGCCCCAGAGGTGTGCCCCAGAGCTGTGCCGAGAACTGCGCCCCACAGCTGTGCCTTGAGCTGTGCCCCAGAGCTATACCCAGAGCTGTGCCCCAGAGCTGTGCCCCAGAGCTATGCCCAGAGGTGTGCCCCAGAGCTGCGCCTAGAACTGCGACCAGAGCTGTGCCCCAGAGCTATACCCAGAGCTATACCCAGAGCGGTGTCCAGAGCTGTGCCTCAGAGCTGTGCCTAGAGCTCTGCCCGAGAGCTGCGCCCCTAGAGCTATACCCAGAGCTGTGCCCCTAGAGTTTTGCCTAGAGGTGTGCCCAGAGCTGTGCCCCAGAGCTGTGCCCCAAGCTGTGCCCCAAGCTGCGCCCCAGAGCTGTGCCCCAGAACTGTGCCCCAAAGCTGTGCCCAGAGCTGCGCCCCAGAGCTGTGCCTAGAGCTGTGCCCGAGAGCTATACCCAAAGCTATACCCAGAGCTGTGCCCCAGAGCTGTGCCCAGAGTTGCGCCCCAGAGCTGTGCCTAGAGCTGTGCCCGAGAGCTATACCCAGAGCTGCGCCCCAGAGCTGCGTCCCAGAGCTGTGCCTAGAGCTGTGCCTAGAGCTGTGCCCTAGAGGTGTGCCGAGAACTGCACCCCAGAGCTATACCCAGAGCTGTGCCCCAGAGCTGTGCCCCTAGAGCTGTGCCCCAGAGCTATACCCAGAGCTGTGCCTCAGAGCTGCAACCAGAGCTGTGCCCCAGAGCTATACCCAGAGCTGTGCCCAGAGCTGTGCCCCAGAGCTATACCCAGAGCTGTGCCCAGAGGTGTGCCCCAGAGCTGCGCCCCAGAGCTGTGCCGCAGAACTGCGACCAGAGCTGTGCCCGAGCTATGCCCAGAGCTGTGTCCAGAGCTGTGCCCCAGAGCTGTGCCTAGAACTGCGCACCAGAGCTGTGCCTAGAGCTGTGCCCCAGAGCTATACCCAGAGCTGTGCCCCAGAGCTATACCCAGAGCTGTGCCCAGAGGTGTGCCTAGAACTGCGCCCCAGAGCTGTGCCTAGAACTGCGCCCCAGAGCTATACCCAGAGCTGTGCCCAGAGCGGTGTCCAGAGCTGTGCCCCAGAGCTGTACCTAGAACTGCGCCCCACAGCTGTGCCTAGAGCTGTGCCCCAGAGCTATACCCAGAGCTGTGCCCAGAAGTGTGCCCCAGAGCTGCGCCCCAGAGCTGTGCCTAGAACTGCGCCCCAGAGCTGTGCCGCAGAACTGCGACCAGAGCTGTGCCCCAGAGCTATACCCAAAGCTGTGCCCAGAGCAATGTCCAGAGCTGTGCCCCAGAGGTGTGCCCAGAGCTGCAACCAGAGCTGTGCCCCAGAGCTATTCCCAGAGCAGTGCCCCAGAGCTGCGCCCCAGAGCTGTGCCTAGAACTGCGCCCCAGAGCTGTGCCTAGAACTGTGCCCCAGAGCTGTGCCTAGAACTGCGCCCCAGAGCTGTGCCGCAGAGCTATACCCAGAGCTGTGCCCAGATCTGTGCCCTAGAGCTGCGACCAGAGCTGTGCCCCAGAGCTGCGCCGCAGCTCTTTTTGGGGCATATTCTCCCTCCTTGGCTCTAGACGTCCTCACTATCTGGTCAATCATCCCTACAGCCGGTAATTATTGATCCCATTCCTGTACGCAGCTCTGTGCAGACGTCTTATTCTCGCCTGTGGGTCTCTCACTGTCAATGATGTAAATCAGGCGGTCTGGATCGACTGCAAGGACCAGACTAGAGCGGAGCACAAATGCAGAGCAGAGGGAATGACGAGGTGGAGGATAATGGGATTTTTTTGAGAGGTGCAAAGTTTTCAGGAAGGAACCCCATTTCTAGGGTTTTTATTTTCCTGAAACATTTTTTCACTCGACTTGATGCGTCAAATTTGGAGCCAATTCCACACTGAATGCTCCTCAGAAAAGTCACCTGCGCTTTATTTTTCCCATCAGACATTTTTCAAAACCTGAAGAGATAAAAACCGCACAAAACACCAATAAATGGGCAGCAAAGAGAAAGAACGCGGCACTGAGCGGGAAGAGATATTCATGCATTTTTGATTTGGACAAAAAAACCCTCAATCTCGGTGTGAACAAAGCCAACGCCTACTGCACACATACATGTAGTAATACAATATTGTGGGAAATGACCGCAGAGAACATTGTGAAATCAGCCAGAACAAGCACCAGGACAAGGACCAGAGCAATCACCAGGACAAGGACCAGAACAATCACCAGGACAAGGACCAGAACAATCACCAGGACAAGGAAAACAACAAGCACCAGGACATGAAACAGAACAATCCCCAGGACAAGGAAAAGAACAAGCACCAGGACAAGGAAAAGAACAAGCAACAGGACAAGGAAAAGAACAAGCACCAGGACAAGGAAAAGAACAAGCACCAGGACAAGAAAAAGAACAAGCACCAGGACAAGGACCAGAGCAATCACCAGGACAAAAATCAGAACAATCACCAGGACAAGGACCAGAACAATCACCAGGACAAGGAAAACAACAAGCACCAGGACATGAAACAGAACAATCCCCAGGACAAGGAAAAGAACAAGCACCAGGACAAGGAAAAGAACAAGCACCAGGACAAGGACCAGAGCAATCACCAGGACAAAAATCAGAACAATCACCAGGACAAGGACCAAAACAATCACCAGGACAAGGAAAACAACAAGCACCAGGACATGAAACAGAACAATCCCCAGGACAAGGAAAAGAACAAGCACCAGGACAAGGAAAAGAACAATCACCAGGACAAGGAAAAGAACAATCACCAGGACATGGAACAGAACAAGCACCAGGACAAGGACCATAACAAGGAACAGAACAAGCACCAGGACAAGGAACAGAACAAGGACAAGGACCAAAACAAGCACCAGGACAAGGACCAGAACAATCACCAGGACAAGGACCAGAACAATCACCAGGACAAGGACCAGAACAATCACCAGGACAAGGACCAGAACAATCACCAGGACAAGGAAAAGAACAATCACCAGGACATGGAACAGAACAAGCACCAGGACAAGGACCAGAACAAGTACCAGGACAAGGACCAGAACAAACACCAGGACAAGGACCAGAACAAGGAACAGAAAAAGCACCAGGACAAGGAACAGAACAAGCACCAGGACAAGGAACAGAACAAGCACCAGGACAAGGACCAGGACAAGGACCAGGACAAGGACCAGAACAAGCACCAGGACAAGGACCAGAACAAGCACCAGGACAAGGACAACCACCAAGACAAGGAACAGAACAAGCACCAGGACAAGGAACAGAACAAACACCAGGACAAGGACCAGAACAAGCACCAGGACAAGGACCAAAACAAAGAACAAAATAAGCACCAGGACAAGGAACAGAACAAACACCAGGACAAGGAACAGAACAAACACCAGGACAAGGACCAGAACAAGCACCAGGACAAGGACCAAAACAAAGAACAAAATAAGCACCAGGACAAGGAACAGAACAAGCACCAGGACCAGAACAAGCACCAGGACAAGGACCAGAACAAGGAACAGAACAAGCACCAGGACAAGGAACAGAACAAGCACCAGGACCAGGAACAGAACAAGCACTAGGACAAGGAACAGAACAAGCACCAGGACCAGGACCAGAACAACCACCAGGACAAGGACCAAAACAAAGAACAAAATAAGCACCAGGACAAGGAACACAACAAGCACCAGAACAAGCAACAGGACAAGGACCAGAACAAGCACAAGGACCATAACAAGGAACAGAATAAGCACCAGGACAAGGAACAGAAAAAGCACCAGGACAAGGACCAGAACAAGCACCAGGACAAGGAACAGAACAAGCACCAGTCACAAAACAAGCACCAGGACAAGGAACAGAACAAGCACCAGTCACAAAACAAGCACCAGGACAAGGAACAGAACAAACACCAGGGCAAGGACCAGAACAAGCACCAGGACAAGGACCAAAACAAAGATTAAAATAAGCACCAGGACAAGGAACATAACAAACACCAGGACAAGGAACAGAACAAACACCAGGACAAGGACCAGAACAAGCACCAGGACAAGGACCAAAACAAAGAACAAAATAAGCACCAGGACAAGGAACAGAACAAGCACCAGGACCAGAACAAGCACCAGGACCAGAACAAGCACCAGGACAAGGACCAGAACAAGGAACAGAACAAGCACCAGGACAAGGAACAGAACAAGCACCAGGACAAGGAACAGAACAAGCACCAGGACCAGGAACAGAACAAGCACCAGGACCAGAACAAGCACCAGGACAAGGAACAGAACAAGCACCAGGACAAGGAACAGAACAAGCACCAGGACCAGGACCAGAACAACCACCAGGACAAGGACCAAAACAAAGAACAAAATAAGCACCAGGACAAGGAACACAACAAGCACCAGAACAAGCAACAGGACAAGGACCAGAACAAGCACAAGGACCATAACAAGGAACAGAATAAGCACCAGGACAAGGAACAGAAAAAGCACCAGGACAAGGACCAGAACAAGCACCAGGACAAGGAACAGAACAAGCACCAGTCACAAAACAAGCACCAGGACAAGGAACAGAACAAGCACCAGGACAAGAACCAGAGCAAGCACTAGGACAAGGACAAGCACAAGGACAAGAAGTGACTAGGCCAAGAACCAGATCACCAGACGCACAACCAGAGAAGTCACCAGGACAAGGACCAGAACAAGCACAAGACACAGAACAATCACCAAGACAAGGAACACAACAAACATCAGGCCCAGAACCAGAACAATCACCAGGCCCTGGACCAGAACAAACAACACGCCCTGGACCAGAACAATTACTAGGCCAAGCATAAGGCCCAGAACAATCACCAGGACAAGAAACAAAACAAGCACCAGGTCCAGATCCAGAGCAAACACCAGGCGTAGAACAATCCCCAGGCCCAGAACCAGGGCTGCAGTGCATAATGGGAGATACAGAGCTTTTCTGCTTCTCTGTTTCCGGACTGGGACCGTTGCTCCGTACATTGCTGCAGTGCATCATGGGAGATGCAGAGCTTTTCCACCTCTCTGGTTCAGGGCTGGGACCGTTGCTCCGTGCATTGCTATAGTGCATGGATTGTGCCGGCCTCACACAAGGCTTTGGAGACCCCGGGGGCATGAACGCTCCGCACATAACCAATCTCCATTGTGCGCTCACCAGCCTGTCTCTTGCGGGCCTTGGCTGGATATTGAAGGAATTTCATTACTCGCCATTAATAAGCCGCTAATTGAAAGCTGCCAAGTGTTATATTTAATTAACCCGCGTTCCCTTTGATGAAAAGCGCTAATAGCGAGGTTTAATTTCCTGGTTCTGCTGCTTGTTGTCGCGGTTTACATTGCAGGATCAGGGTCGGCTTTCATGTTCTGGCCTCCTGGGACCCGAGGAAACTTCTCAGCCTCACACAAAACGAGACGCTCGGAGTAAACGAGGCCTTTATTAATAAACCGATCACCGCGACCGGTAATTACCTGGTAACGGAGAAGACCCGAACTTCAGCCGAAAAAGATTCTGTCTACACATTGTCAGGTAAATCTGGGGTCAGGAGTATAGAAGAGCGTCTTTATACATGTGCTCATGTAGGCGGTATTGGTAGAGACACAGGTGGCACAGTCCCTATGGCTCAGTATGGCAGCGTTGTGCCGCCATAATCACTGTATTGTGCTCCTGAACTAATGTAATCAATAGAGGAAACGTCCATAATACGTCTGATGTGATGGACCAAGTCACAACGTGCGGTCACGTCACTTACCTTGGACTGTGGCTACAGGTCCATGTAATCCGGGCTCTACTCTTTACCACCTGTAGAAAAGGTGCCATATCTCACCTACAAAAACCACTGCAGCAGCGCCCCATACTCCAACATGGCGTCCAAGCAAACCCCAAAACACAATGGGCCCTCATCAATCCTGTATCCGGTCATCAGAGCAGAGCGCCCCAACTCCAGTCCTCGGGCACCAGTCCTGCACTAAGGCGATCCGGAGCACACAGCGCTGGAGGCCAGAGGACGGAGGTGGGGAGCTCTGTGTCAGAGGATGCGCCACGTCCCCAGCGGAGCAGGCAGCGCGTTTAGGTGTGGCACCTGTCATGGAAAATAGCCACGTTCTGTGTATGTTGTGTGTGGCAGCACATCACCTCCACGTGACGCCACTGCGACTTTCCAGTGACACGCAAGAGCAGCAAACAGTACGTGGTGCAAGAGACGGAGGATCACACCCCCCGCCATCAGTGACAGCCCCCAATCTCCTCCAGATCCCAGACTGCCCGGACACAGGAGGAACCAGGGTTATCCCAAACACCCACCAGGCTACTGGTATAACCCGGGCATCTCCTGTATATAATTATATATGTACAGCCGGTATAACCTGGGCATCTCCTGTATATAATTATATATGTACAGCCGGTATAACCTGGGCATCTCCTGTATATAATTATATATGTACAGCTGGTATAACCTGGGCATCTCCTGTATATAATTATATATGTACAGCCGGTATAACCTGGGCATCTCCTGTATATAATTATATATGTACAGCTGGTATAACCTGGGCATCTCCTGTATATAATTATATATGTACAGCCGGTATAACCTGGGCATCTCCTGTATATAATTATATATGTACAGCTGGTATAACATGGGCATCTCCTGTATATAATTATATATGTACAGCCGGTATAACCCGGGCATCTCCTGTATATAATTATATATGTACAGCCGGTATAACCTGGGCATCTCCTGTATATAATTATATATGTACAGCCGGTATAACCTGGGCATCTCCTGTATATAATTCTATATGTACAGCTGGTATAACATGGGCATCTCCTGTATATAATTATATAGGTACAGCCGGTATAACCCGGGCATCTCCTGTATATAATTATATATGTACAGCAGGTATAACCTGGGCATCTCCTGTATATAATTATATATGTACAGCCAGTATAACCCCGGCAACTCCTGTATATAATTATATATGTACAGCCGGTATAACCCGGGCATCTTCTGTATATAATTATATATGTACAGCCGGTATAACCCCGGCAACTCCTGTATATAATTATATATGTACAGCCGGTATAACCTGGGCATCTCCTGTATATAATTATATATGTACAGCCGGTATAACCTGGGTATCTCCTGTATATAATTATAGATGTACAGCCGGTATAACCTGGGCATCTCCTGTATATAATTATATATGTACAGCCGGTATAACCTGGGCATCTCCTGTATAGAATTATATATGTACAGCCGGTATAACCTGGGCATCTCCTGTATATAATTATATATGTACAGCCGGTACAACCTGGGCATCTCCTGTATAGAATTATATATGTACAGCCGGTATAACCTGGGCATCTCCTGTATATAATTATATATGTACAGCCGGTACAACCTGGGCATCTCCTGTATATAATTATATATGTACAGCCGGTATATCCTGAGCATCTCCTGTATATAATTATATATGTACAGCCGGTATATCCTGAGCATCTCCTGTATATAATTATATATGTACAGCTGGTATAACCCGGGCATCTCCTGTATATAATTATATATGTACAGCCGGTATAACCTGGGCATCTTCTGTATATAATTATATATGTACAGCCGGTATAACCTGGGCATCTTCTGTATATAATCATATATGTACAGCCGGTATAACCTGGACATCTCCTGTATATAATTATATATGTACAGCTGGTATAACCTGGGTATCTCCTGTATATAATTATATATGTACAGCCGGTATAACCTGGGTAGCTTCTGTATATAATTATATATGTACAGCTGGTATAACCTGGGTATCTCCTGTATATAATTATATATGTACAGCTGGTATAACCTGGGCATCTCCTGTATATAATTATATATGTACAGCCGGTATAACCCGGGCATCTCCTGTATATAATTATATATGTACAGCCGGTATAACCCGGGCATCTCCTGTATATAATTATATATGTACAGCCGGTATAACCCGGGCATCTCCTGTATATAATTATATATGTACAGCCGGTATAACCTGGGTATCTCCTATATATAATTATATATGTACAGCCGGTATAACCTGGGTAGCTTCTGTATATAATTATATATGTACAGCTGGTATAACCTGGGCATCTCCTGTATATAATTATATATGTACAGCCGGTATAACCTGGGCATCTCCTGTATATAATTATATATGTACAGCCGGTATAAATTGGGCATCTTCTGTATATAATTATATATGTACAGCCGGTATAACCCCGGCAACTCCTGTATATAATTATATATGTACAGCCGGTATAACCTGGGCATCTCCTGTATATAATTATATATGTACAGCCGGTATAACCTGGGCATCTCCTGTATATAATTATAGATGTACAGCTGGTATAACCTGGGCATCTCCTGTATATAATTATATATGTACAGCCGGTATATCCTGAGCATCTCCTGTATATAATTATATATGTACAGCTGGTATAACCCGGGCATCTCCTGTATATAATTATATATGTACAGCCGGTATAACCCGGGCATCTCCTGTATATAATTATATATGTACAGCCGGTATAACCCGGGCATCTCCTGTATATAATTATATATGTACAGCCGGTATAACCTGGGTAGCTTCTGTATATAATTATATATGTACAGCTGGTATAACCTGGGCATCTCCTGTATATAATTATATATGTACAGCCGGTATAACCTGGGCATCTTCTGTATATAATTATATATGTACAGCTGGTATAACCTGGGTATCTCCTGTATATAATTATATATGTACAGCCGGTATAACCCGGGCATCTCCTGTATATAATTATATATGTACAGCCGGTATAACCTGGGCATCTCCTGTATATAATTATATATGTACAGCCGGCATAACCTGGGTAGCTTCTGTATATAATTATATATGTACAGCTGGTATAACCTGGGTATCTCCTGTATATAATTATATATGTACAGCTGGCATAACCTGGGCATCTCCTGTATATAATTATATATGTACAGCCGGTATAACCCGGGCATCTCCTGTATATAATTATATATGTACAGCCGGTATAACCCGGGCATCTCCTGTATATAATTATATATGTACAGCCGGTATAACCCGGGCATCTCCTGTATATAATTATATATGTACAGCCGGTATAACCCGGGCATCTCCTGTATATAATTATATATGTACAGCCGGTATAACCCGGGCATCTCCTGTATATAATTATATATGTACAGCCGGTATAACCTGGGTATCTCCTATATATAATTATATATGTACAGCCGGTATAACCTGGGTAGCTTCTGTATATAATTATATATGTACAGCTGGTATAACCTGGGCATCTCCTGTATATAATTATATATGTACAGCCGGTATAACCTGGGTAGCTTCTGTATATAATTATATATGTACAGCTGGTATAACCTGGGTATCTCCTGTAAATAATTATATATGTACAGCTGGTATAACCTGGGCATCTCCTGTATATAATTATATATGTACAGCTGGTATAACCTGGGCATCTCCTGTATATAATTATATATGTACAGCCGGTATAACCTGGGCATCTCCTGTATATAATTATATATGTACAGCCGGTATAACCCCGGCAACTCCTGTATATAATTATATATGTACAGCCGGTATAACCTGGGTATCTCCTATATATAATTATATATGTACAGCCGGTATAACCTGGGTAGCTTCTGTATATAATTATATATGTACAGCTGGTATAACCTGGGCATCTCCTGTATATAATTATATATGTACAGCCGGTATAACCTGGGCATCTCATGAATATAATTATATATGTACAGCTGGTATAACCTGGGCATCTCCTGTATATAATTATATATGTACAGCTGGTATAACCTGGGCATCTCCTGAATATAATTATATATGTACAGCCGGTATAACCTGGGCATCTCCTGAATATAATTATATATGTACAGCTGGTATAACCTGGGCATCTCCTGTATATAATTATATATGTACAGCCGGTATAACCAGGGCATCTCCTGAATATAATTATATATGTACAGCCGGTATAACCTGGGCATCTCCTGAATATAATTATATATGTACAGCTGGTATAACCTGGGCATCTCCTGTATATAATTATATATGTACAGCTGGTATAACCTGGGCATCTCCTGAATATAATTATATATGTACAGCTGGTATAACCTGGGCATCTCCTGTATATAATTATATATGTACAGCCGGTATAACCCGGGCATCTCCTGTATATAATTATATATGTACAGCCGGTATAACCAGGGCATCTCCTGTATATATTATATACGTGTATCCAGGCTCTGTACATACATCTCCATCTCGTCTGGTGATTCTGACTGTAATTATTCTGCACTTTATATTCACAGTTTTCCATTTCGCAGGGAAAATCAATTTTTACAGCCGATGTTAATCTTCAGCTCCTGGAAATCCTTTATTTCTACACAAACCTAATATTCAGGTGTAACTGCAGGTTCCCTGCGGACAAGAACTAAAAATCATTGTACCAAAACTAGATTGCCAATAGTTCGGCATCTGAGAGATGTGCAGGTCCATGTAAAATGGGCAGTCCCAGGACAAAATCTCACCTCTATTGGACAGATCATAAATTTGAGTTCTGACACAAAGAATGGTGCAACCGGGTCTTCGCACTGTGCTCATACCTACTGAGCCGAGTGCTGGAGGACACACACACTCAGTCACCTCCACCTAATGAGCCGAGTGCTGGAAGACACACACGCTCAGTCACCTCCACCTAATGAGCCAAGTGCTGCAGGACACACACGCTCACTCTCATCCACCAAATGAGCCGACTGCTGGAGGACACACATGCTCAGCCACTCACATGCTCAGCCACCTCCACCTAATGAGCTAAGTGATGGAGGACACACACGCTCAGTCACCACCTCCTAATGAGCCGAGTGCTGGAGGAGACACACGCTCAGTCACCTCCACCTAATGAACAGAGTGCTGGAGGACACGCACACTCAGTCACCTTCCCCTAATGAGCCAAGTGCTGGAGGACACACACGCTCAGTCACCTTCTCTTAATGAGCCTAGTGCTGGAGGACACACACGCTCAGTCACCTTCCCCTAATGAGCCAAGTGCTGGAGAACACACATACTCAGGCACCTTCTAATGATCCGAGTGCTGGAGGAGACACACGCTCAGTCGCCTCCACCTAATGAGCCAAGTCCTGGAGGACACACACGCTCAGTCACCACCTCCTAATGAGCCAAGTGCTGGAGAACACACACGCTTAGTCACCTCCTCCTAATGAGCTGAGTGCTGAAGGACACACATGCTCAGTTACCTTCTAATGATCCGAGTTCTGGAGGACACACACGCTGGCATGTAGTGACTGCTGGAAGCTCTTATTCCCCTCTTTGTTGTCAGTACCATATGATGTCAGTCATGTCTGACAGTCTGGTTGCTATAGACAGTTTTGTCAGTGGAAACGTTCACCAACATCTGGCTAATGGATCGGACACTTGCCACTAGATCACGCTGTATTACGGGCTAAGGAAGCTCTAAAAGAAAAAGTGCATCTGGTCTGAGAATCTATGATGATCTGAGGATTCAGACTCCCCTCATACGGGTTTCTCACACATCTAGTCTATATAGCACACAAGTTTTTATATGTAAAGTAGAGAGGTCACAGGTGATGAGAGAGCGGCTTCACAATGTGACGTCCAACAGATGCTGATCCGAGGACTTACAAGCTGTGAACCACGGATTATACTACAGCACACACTGACACCTAGTGGTGAAGCCAAGAATACACCACGAACAGGAGAATGATGGGGAATGTACCGCTCCCACCACAACTGCATCACATGTGAAGGGATTAGATACAGCAGCTCAGCAGATAGTATCATATGTGATACTATTAGATACAGCAGATCAGAAGACCGGATCAGGCACAAAAGGATCAATGAAAGGAAAAAGGATCGGCGCTCACAAAGTTCCCTTTTGCAGAATTTATTCCATTTGTTTCATTACAGTTTTTGGGTTTTTTTTTTTAAAAAAAGTCCTGATCAAAAGTTTGGACACACCTTCTCATTCAAAGAGTTTTCTTTATTTTCAGGACTCTGGAAATTGTAGATTCACATTGAAGGCATCAAAACTATGAATTAACACATGTGGAATGAAATACTTAACAAAAAAGTGTGAAACAACTGAAAATCTGTCTTATATTCTAGGTTCTTCAAAGTATCCCCCCTTTTGCTCTGATTACTGCTTTGCACACTCTTGGCATTCTCTTGATGAGCTTCAAGAGGTAGTCACCGGAAATGGTTTTCCAACAGTCTTGAAGGCGTTCCCAGAGATGCTTAGCACTTGTTGGCCCTTTTGCCTTCACTCTGCGGTCCAGCTCACCCCAAACCATCTCGATTGGGTTCAGGTCTGGTGACTGTGGAGGCCAGGTCATCTGGCGTAGCACCCCATCACTCTCCTTCTTAGTCAGCTAGCCTTTACACAGCCTGGAGGTGTGTTTGGGGTCATTGTCCTGTTGAAAAATAAATGATGGTCCAACTAAACGCAAACCGGATGGAATAGCACGCCGCTGCAAGATGCTGTGGTAGCCATGCTGGTTCTGTATGCCTTCAATTTTGAATAAATCCCCAACAGTGTCACCAGCAAAGCCCCCCCCCCCCACACCATCACACCTCCTCCTCCATGCTTCACGGTGGGAACCAGCGATGTAGAGTCCATCCGTTCACCTTTTTTACAAAGACACGGTGGTTGGATCCAAAGATCTCAAATTTGGACTCATCCGACCAAAGCACAGATTTCCACTGGTCTAATGACCATTCCTTGTGATCTTTAGCACAAACAAGTCTCTTCTGCTTGTTGCCTGTCCTTAGCAGTGGTTTCCTAGCAGCTATTTTACCATGAAGGCTGCTGCACAAAGTCTCCTCTTAACAGTTGTTCTAGAGATGAGAAGATGTGTCCAAACTTTTGGTCTGTACTGTATATCATTTCAAGAAATATCAATAAATATTGTACATCAACATGGCATACATTTCATACCTTATATTTCTACATCTAAATCTCATTAAGTGACATAATAAGTACAATATTTAAAGCTACATATTTGAAAATACATACATAAGATCTAATTTTATAAAAAAAAAAAACGATATATCAAAACCGCGGTTCAGTCCCATCGGCTCTAATGATTATAAGCGATCAATCCAGAATGTGTCCCGGCGTTTCAGAATAGCAATACAATTCCCCCTGCGCGGCTGGATGTCTTGCGCAATTGCAATATACGGTATTATGTTTGCATTTCTGTGCGGGTGTATGGGGAGCGGGAGATCGTGTGATCGGATTGTATACTTGTGTTTGGATAATCTTTCCTTCATTTTCAAAGTGGTCTCCCCCCACACAGACTAATCCGCGTGGACATTTCAGAATATACACCATGAAATCGCTATCACACGTTAGGTATTCCCTGATTCTAAATCTTTCTCTGGTGCGAGGATGGTGAAAAAACTCACCCGGGACGACCCCTGAACAATGCACGCCATTACAACATCCATATGTGCCGGTTGTGTCACGTTTCTCCTGCTCCCCAGATCCGCAGGTACAATTTGATAACAAGACATCGGATAATGCTGAAACTCTCACAACCTAATAACAATTCAATGTTTATTTATAATATATTACTAGCTGTGGTACCTGGCGTTGCCCGGGATAGTAACTGTCTGTCTCTCTTCAAGTTTCTGTCTGTCTCTGTGTGTCTGTCTCTGTGTGTCTGTATCAGTTTCTCTGTCTGTTTCTCTCCTTCTGTGTCTGTCTGTCTCTCTCTATCTGCCTGTCTGTCCCGATCCCAGTCTCTGTCCCGATCCCCGTCTCTGTCCCGATCCCCGTCTCTGTCCCGATCCCCGTCTCTGTCCCGATCCCCGTCTCTGTCCCGATCCCCGTCTCTGTGCCGATCCCCGTCTCTGTGCCGATCCCCGTCTCTGTGCCGATCCCCGTCTCTGTGCCGATCCCCGTCTACTCCCCATCTCTGTCCCGATCCCCGTCTCTGTCCCGATCCCAGTCTCTGTCCCGATCCCAGTCTCTGTCCCGATCCCAGTCTCTGTCCCGATCCCAGTCTCTGTCCCGATCCCAGTCTCTGTCCCGATCCCAGTCTCTGTCTCGATCCCAGTCTCTGTCTCGATCCCAGTCTCTGTCTCGATCCCAGTCTCTGTCTCGATCCCAGTCTGTCTCTTTCATTGTCTCTTTACTTGTTTCTGTTTCTTTCCCTGTCTAGTTACTGGTCTCTGTCTCTTTCCTTGTCTCTGTCTCATTCCCAGTCTGTCTGTCTCTCTGTCTGTCTCTTTCTCTGTGTGCCTGTCTTTCCCTGTCTGTCTCTTTCCTTGTCTCTGTCTCTTTCTCTGTCTGTCTCTTTCCCTGTCTGACTGTCTGTCTATTTCCCGGTCTGGCTGTCTCTTTCCTTGTCTGTGTCTGTCTGTCTCTCCTTGGCTGGGTCCTTCCCGGAAGGATATCTGGCTGGTTTCTGTGTTGAGACTCCTAACAGAGGCTCCATGGACTTTTTTGATTTGCATATTTCCCAGGGGGCAATGTACCTAGGATTTCACTGTGTTGAGCGCCCTCGCTGGCTGCCGGCAGTGTTTTTTCTGGCTGGTCTCCCCCAGATCAGTGATTGTTTTGTCTTGCTGGTCTACTAGGCATTGCTCCCACCTAGCCAGAATCCTACTCCGCACTAATGAGGGGTAATACCCCAAAACAGCTGTCTGTGGATGGATACCTGGCCTTGGTATTTCCCTTGTCATATCTTTAAACTTGTCAAAAAGTTGGATATTGACTAAAAGGGCCACTTAATATGGTGATTATGGTGGTCTCCTAAAAAGAGCCACTCCTTGGCTGGGTGCTTCCCGGAGGGATATCTGGCTGGTTTCTGTGTTGAGACTCCTAACAGAGGCTCCACGGACCTTTTTGATTTGTCTGTCTATTTGACTGTCTCTCTGTCTGTCTCTCTCTATCCGTCTCCCCAACGACATCTTATTACCTCACACATAAGCTTCTTATACTAACAACGTTTTTTGTTCCTATAGCAACCACTCACAGCTCCTATTAATAACCTGTAGCTCACAGCTCCATTGACTTTAATGGAGTCAGGATTTTTGGAGAGTAACTGTAAAGCGCGGGGTTAAATTTTCCGGTCCAAACATAGTCTATGACATTCCCTGAGTCACATGGGGTGTCTGCGCAAAATTTTGTGATTGTAAATGCGACGGTGCGGATTCCTTTAGCGGACATACACACACACATACACTCAGCTTTATATATTAGATGAACGCATTGGGACCACGGATGAAATTTATTAACAAAGGTTATCCGTTGAAGATCCTGTTTATTTGGATTAAAGGAAGACTGTTTAGCACGTTCCTTCTGTAATCATTTCCAACTATAACCACGATGTACAATACTTGACACCACGTCATCCAAATTTGTCTCTATTCTTTCATCCCTGGACACAATGAGTGACTCGCTGAAACTGAGGAAATGGAGGAGCTTTTCTGAGAGGAGGAGGATGATTACTAGTGACATGTAAAGATTACTTCTATCGCCAGTCTTTCTAGATAGATCTGCTACCAAATTATTAGTTGGCCTTTTTCCACTAATGTGACTAAAAAACTACTTTTTACAGACAGATTAGTGGAAAAAGAGGGACCCAGGCCATTGTGATGATGATGATGAGAGATTGCTGTATTATCAGGAGTGTGATCCTGACATATAATGCTCCTGGCGGTTTTCCCATATAATAAATGACATTAATTGCTGTTTGTTATAAAGCGCAGCTGCGGTCTTGAAGGGATGTTATAGTTATATTTATTGTGGTTTATGCATTACATTTGCAAATTATATGATCAATTTATTGGAAAAAGAAGACCATGTATATTCGAATGTGTAGAGGTTATTGAGAACAAGTAACTTATAGATTGCCGTTTTTCTCCTGTTCACTAGAATATATAGATTACTGTATGTGCTTCAGGCGGCTCACGCCCTTTCTCCATATACAGTGTGTCCACCCATATCCTGTCCGCCATTAACTTGAGAACGGCGGCAGCTATAGGCATAGAAGTGGTGTCTAGGTATAGTAAAGTAGCCATGCGCTACGCAATGAATCCACCTATAGCGCCACCTGGTGGAAAACAATGGAGTTAGCATTTTTATCTCGAAAACGGAACAAGATAGAGCAAAAAAGTGAATTACAAAGTTGTAGGGCATCATCAATTCAATACGAATCGACACCTTGCATACAGAAATGCTATGATTAGAACGTGTAAACCTCACAAGGCTGCGGACTTGAAGCGTTACCTCATGGAGACTTTCCTACAAGTCATTGGGTATGGTGGCTGTGTGGAGTGGCCTCCACGCTCACCTGACCTGACCCCATTGGACTTCTTTCTGTGAGGTCACATCAAACAGCAGGTGTATGCGACCCCTCCACCAACATTGCAGGACCTACGCCCACGTATCACAGACGCTTGTGCAAACGTGTCACCTACCATATTGCACAACGTGCAGCAATATACAGTATGCTGTGCAGAGGCCGGATGTGCATTGCAGCTGACGGGGGCCACCAAGAGCATCAAAGTTAAATGAGTGCCATATGCCTGACCAGCATTCAATGTTTTTTTTTGGGGGGGGGTGGGCATGGGTTTCATATCATAGCATTTCTGTATGCAAGGTGTCGATTCATATTGAATTGATGATGCCCTACAACTTTGTAATTCACTTTTTTTCTCTATCTCGTTCCGTTTTCGAGATAAAAATGCTAACTCCGTTGTTTTCCACCAGGTGGCGCCATAGGTGGTTTCATTGCGTAAAACATGGCTACTTTACTATACCTAGACACCACTTCTATGCCTATAGCTGCCGCCGTTCTCAAGTTAATGGCGGTGGACAGGATATCAGTGGACACACTGTATATTTTGCAGTCTAAGGCCCCCTTCACACGTCCGTGAAAATCACGGACGTGTCAAACGTGTGTTTTCCCCTCCGTGAGCCGTGTTTATGGCACTACGTGTGTTCTCCGTGATAACACACGGAGAACGAAAACTTTCAGCTCACCTGTCCGTGGTGCTGATCTGCGGTCTCCGGTCCTGCTGACTCCCCGCTGCTGTTGCTTCCGGCCGCAGTGAAGTGAATATTAAATGAGCATAATGAGCGGCGGTCAGCAGCAAGTGACAGCAGCGGCAGAGACAGCAGCGCTGGAGAAGGTGAGTAAAGATTTGTTTTTTTACTATGACACGTGAGTTTTCTCCGGCGCGTGTCACACAGGACCACATCCACACTACATCCGTGTGGTCCGTATGCGGGACGTGTGACACCTGTGATGCCGGAGAAAACAAGGACATGTCTACGTGTGGAACACACAGACACGCATATGCTCCATACGTGCACACGTTCCATGGCAAAACACGCACGTGTGCGCAGACCCATTGATTTTAATGGGTCTACGTGTGCCCGTGTCTGCGGTACGTGCAGGAATGGCCCTAACACGTACTGGAGACACGTGGGTGTGACGGGGGCCTAAGGACGTTTGAGAATCAGTATATTGTATAGACGGTTTGTCGAGAGAGATGAACAATATATTTTTTTTTGTATCATAAATTCAAATATTAATTCTCTTTTTGAGATTTTTTTTTTTTCTTTGGGATGTTTTTCTTCACATCAGTCCTTTTTCTATGGATCTGGTGTGAGTCGCCTCTAGCACCACAAAGAGTTATTGGTTGGGGGTGGATTATTTCATTATTTGTACCCACTATTTAAAGATGGCGACAGGATTAGATACACACCTTAGCAGACAGTATCACACATGATGGGATTAGATACAGAAACTCAGCAAATTGTATCACATATTATAGGACTGGATGCGCAGATATTATCACAATAGCAAAGCCGCGGCCTCATTCAGATGGATGTATTTTAGTGACTTTAGACTCCAGGTAAGAACAATGCACTATTGTCTCTGTCTGTGTAAATACAGCACCAATAACGGATTGTACTGAAAATCCCTTTTCATGGACGTCTTCATTGGTGCGACCGCACGGAGGGGACTTTACAGCCCGTAGGGAATGAGCTCTGGTAGGCCATGACAGGGATGTACCGTAAGTAAAGAGGTGCACACAGGTGATCAGTCCAAAAAAGTCAGTGTTTTATTGATCCTGATAACAAATAGGAAAAACCACAGTCATACTGCAGACAGGCATGCAAAGGCATTGCAAAGGTCCGGACCTGTCAGTCCATTCAGGTATGATTTACCACAAAACCTGCTTCAGCTTTCCAGCCCAACCACCCACACATTGAGGTGTTAGGGCTGCCCATTTATTCTGCCCTAATCCTGTAGCTGTGCACCTTGAGAGTTGCCCCCAAAAACCCGGACTAGCAGAGAAGGTCCAGGCCAGGTTTGTCCTCCTTCCCTCCTTCTCACCAGTGTGAAAAGCACTTGCTGGGAGAAATGTACCCTCCATCCAGCACCACACCCTTCACTATGCTACATACCCCCCACCTTTGTTAAAACCTGGGGGGTGGACACATGCCAAACAGTGGACTCGGGACAGGGCATCTGCATTTCCCCGCAGCCGTCTGCCCAATGTTCCACTGTAAACTTGATATTCTGCAGGAACAGGCACCACTTGGTGACCCGAGTGTTCCTCTCCATGACTTGACTCATCCATGTATGAGGGGAATGATGGGTCACCAAGCAGAACATTCCCTCCAGTAAATAATAGCGGAGAGACTGGAGTGCCCACTTAATAACGAGATGCTGCCTCTCCATTATACTGTACCTGGTTTCGGCTGGGGTAGGCTTTTGGCTCAGGAAAACGACGGGATGCTCTTCCTCACTAATCTATTGAGACCACACTAGACCTAGACCACCTCAGATGCGCCTGTGTGCACGATGACCTTTTGGAGTCGGGTGTAATCAGAGCAGGCGCTCCACACAACACGGACATTGATGACATGAAAGCCTCCTCAGCCTCATCATTCCAGAAGACCATCATGGACTTCCTCCCCTGTAGACAGTCCATCAATGTAGCGGACAGTGTGGCAACATCAGGAATAAACCACCGTAATAACCATCTAAACCAAAGAAAGATCTCACTTGCTTCTTTTTGAGGGGACGGGGCCAATTCTGAGTCGCCTCTACCTTGTTTACTTGGGGTTTGATGACTCCTCGCCCAATGACATACCCAAGGTACCAAGCTTTCTCCACCTTGTTATCCCCGCTTGTCAGAGAGTCCACCACTGCCTGAACCTCTGGTAAGTAAGTCTCCCAAACCGCACTAAATACCACAAGGTCATGGAGAAATGCTGGGGTGTATCGGTGATGGGGAAAGAGGATGACATCCACTAACTGTTGCTGGTGCGTGATGGAAGCCAAAACGTAATACCTTATACAGCCCTTCAGGCGTTACCAAGGTCGTCTTCTCCTTGGCGGCCTCCGTCAGGGGCGCCTGCCAGTACCCCTTTGTGAGGTCCAGGGTCGAAAAGTACTGAGCTTTCCATAACCTCTCGTAACCTATCCACCCAGGCATGGGGTAGGCATCAAATTCTGACATTTCATTAAGGTTCAGGAAGTCATTACAGAATAGTAGCGTCCATCTGGTTTAGGTATGAGGACTATCGGGCTAGCCCACTCACTCCAGGACTCCCCAATGACCCCTAGCTGTGGCATTGATTTCACCTCCTCTGGGACGGCTTCTCACCGAGCCTCAGGTACTCGATACGGCTTTAATTGGACTTTAGCCTGGGGCTCAGTGATGATGCCATGTTGGATTATGGACGGACATCCAGGGAGGTCAGAGAAGTCATCAGTATTCCAACTAACAAACTCCCGGGCCTCCTGAACCTGTTTAAGGGACAAGGTTTCCACTAATTTTACTAAGGCGGATGCTTCTCCCAAAACCTCAGGAGATAACTGAGCAGGAGCAGATTGTCCCCACCACTGAGGTAGTGATCCTTCCAGGGCTTCAGCAAATTAATATGGTAGATCTGTACCGGTTTTCTTCGCTCCTTTCACCACGGCCTCCATCTCCACAGATATCCTGGACTGAGTTTACGACAATCCTTTTACCCAAGACGTATACTGGCACCTAGCCAACAATGCCCCCAAAACATTAGTGCCAGCCTCACTGAGTGTGCCCGCATTCTCCACCAAATGCAGGGAGTGAGCTCTGGTAGGCGATGGCAGGGACGCTGTAAAGAGGAGCACATAGGTTTTCAGTTACAATTAAAAAACAAAAAAAAAAAAAGGGTTTTATTGATGCTGATAAATTAAAAAAAAATAACAGTCGTACTGCAGACAGGCATGCAAAGGAAAAGTCCAGCTGGTCAGACAGCACAGCAAAAGTCCTGGACCGGCCAGTCGTCAGGTGCGGACCTGCCAGTCGTCAGGTCCGGACCTGCCAGTCCCTTCAGGTCCGGACCTGCCAGTCGTCAGGTCCGGACCTGCCAGTCCATTCAGGTCCGGACCTGCCAGTCCATTCAGGTATGAATTACCACAAAACCTACTTTAGCTTTCCTGCCTAACCACCCACACACACACACTGAGGAGTTAGGGCCGCCCATTTATGCTGTCTGAATCCTGTAGCTGTGCACCTTGGGCAGTGACCCAAAAACCCGGACTACCAGAGAAGGTCCAGGCCAGGTGTGACCTCCATCCCTGCTGCTCACCAGTGTGAAAGACACTTACTGGGAAAAATGTACCTTCCATCCAGCACCACACCCTATTACGATCCCCAGGTTAATGCCGTGGATCAGGACAGCGGCCACCAAATGAGACACGGGGAATGTATACTGGTGGGCTGATCTTATTTCATGGAGGACAGAGAGCCTTAATAGGAGCACGTGTCCTCCGACAATCCCACAGATGTTATGGGCAGGTGAGAAGTCATCATGGGACCCCGGCTATAAAGGAGGAAGCACAGAAGAATGAGCGCCGCGGAGCGAAGACCTCCTCCGATGTCACAGGGTGGTATACAGTCTTAGCTATGATTAATATTCACTACTTAGTCCAGAAATGTCCCCTCCAGCCTCATTACCGTGCCTGTAAGCCCCTGATATCTGCATTGGAAGTTGTTGCGTTTGTTTTTCTTACTTTTTGCAATATAAATTAAAATATTTTTTCTAACTGGAAACAATCAACAAGTAGGCTCATCCTGCATTCACCAATAAGCTTAGGACGACCATTTATCAGGCAGACATAGATGCAAACATCGAGCGTTAACCCATGTCCTGCATTAATTATAACAGTAAGAATACCACCAGCGGCCAGCAGGGGGCAGCACGTCTACATGGAATACACAATCACACTAAGCGTATGTAGTGATACTGTGAGTTATGTGACAATGTATAGGACGGCGTGGGTGTGTTATTTGGGGTACCAGGGGGTCTTGCTCTCGCCCACGGTCTAAAGATCACTGCGGTGTTACTCAGTCGTCCATACAGCGTGAGCAGACATCAATGTGAACGACTGCTGGATGTGTGCTCGGTGTGGCTGCCCAACTCTCACGTATCATCCGCCTTCACAGCCATGAGGGATCTCCTGTGCCCCGTGCCCACAGACACCCATGCTGAGGACTATGCCCCCCATTCCCCCTACACAGTCTACTCCGGGGGCTCTACTTTCTGAATAGAAATACAGCCTGCGTGATCTTTCCTGCAGATGCTTTGTATGCACTTTCCCCTCTATCAACAGCATGTGTGACCTGCCCTCCCTGAGGACTTGGATGCTTTCTTCTTTTCCACATTCTGGTATGCTGCACAAAACCTCTCTCATGCTAAGAATGGAGGGGAGAGAGTAGAGACAGGGTACAATCAGCAGCGTGGGGCAAGAGCCATGTCAGGAGCAGCAGCACAGACAGCTATGTACAGGAGCGACAAACAGCTATGTATGAGAGCAGCGCAGATTCTACAGCAGCACAAACATTTATGTACAGGAGCGGCACAGACTACAGCAGCACAGACAGCTATGTACAGGAGCAGCACAGACTCTACAGCAGCATAGACAGATATGTATGAGAGCGGCACAAACTCTACAGCAGCACAGACAGTTATGTACTGGAGCGGCACAGCTATGTATGAGAGCGGAACAGCTATGTATGAGAGCGGCACAGACTCTACAGCAGCACAGGCAATTATGTACTGGAGTGGCACAAACTACAGCAGCACAGACAGCTATGTACAGGAGCAGCACAGACTCTACAGCAGCACAGACAGATATGTATGAGAGCGGCATAGACTCTACAGCAGCACAGACAGCTATGTAAAGGAGCGACACAGACTACAGCAGCACAGACTACAGCATCACAGACAGCTATGTACAGGAGCAGCACAGACTCTACAGCAGCACAGACAGTTATGTACAGGAGCGGCACAGACAGCTATGTATGAGAGCGGCACAGACTCTACAGCAGCACAGACAGCTATGTATAAAAGCGGCGCAGATTCTACAGCAGCACAAACATTTATGTACAGGAGCGGCACAGACTACAGCAGCACAGACAGCTATGTATGAGAGCGGCACAGACAGCTATGTACAGGAGCGGCACAGACTTCAGCAGCACAGACAGCTATGTATGAGAGCGGCACAGACAGCTATGTACAAGAGCAGCACAGACTACACCAGGAGATGGAAATGATTCATGAAAATTCACTATGTAAGTCAACATTGGTTAACTTGCCATTTACAAAGGATATAAAAAAAAAGGTGATGAACACTTGTTTGTAAAGTTTCCTATAGTTGTTCAATGGCATTATTTGATTGATAATTGATGAGATTCCTGAACATCACAGAAATAGAAACACATTGCTGTATGAGCAGTAAGGCTGCAGTTGTAGTGACCTCCCCAGCAGGGGGCAGTGCGACCTCTAAACAAAAGCTGTCAGCAGATCCTCTAACTACATAAACTCTGTACAGTCACCAGTAACACAAATACATTTATATAATTAAAAAAATAAAATCTTTATTTTTATATAGCGCTAACATATTCCGCAGCGAATACATACATCAGGAACACTGTCCCCATTGGGGCTCACAATCTAAAGTCCCTATTAGTATGTCTTTGGAATAATAATAGAGATCCTGAGACTTACAGGAGATGGGGTGGTACTGTGCAGTGTGTATATATACAGAATAATACAGGTACTGAGGATTACACCCAGTATACAGGACAGGAGAAGTGGTACTGTGCAGTGTATATATACAGAATAATACAGATACTGAGGATTACACCCAGTATACAGGACAGGAGAAGTGGTACTGTGCAGTGTATATATACACAGAATAATACAGATACTGAGGATTACACCCAGTATACAGGACAGGAGAAGTGGTATTGTGCAATGTATATATACAGAATAATACAGATACTGAGGATTACACCCAGTATACAGGACAGGAGAAGTGGTACTGTGCAGTGTATATATACACAGAATAATACAGATACTGAGGATTACACCCAGTATACAGAACAGGAGAAGTGGTACTGTGCAGTGTATATATACAGAATAATACAGATACTGAGGATTACACCCAGTATACAGGACAGGAGAAGTGGTACTGTGCAGTGTATATATACAGAATAATACAGATACTGAGGATTACACCCAGTATACAGGACAGGAGAAGTGATACTGTGCAGTGTATATATACAGAATAATACAGATACTGAGGATTACACCCAGTATACAGGACAGGAGAAGTGATACTGTGCAGTGTATATATACAGAATAATACAGATACTGAGGATTACACCCAGTATACAGGACAGGAGAAGTGGTACTGTGCAGTGTATATATACAGAATAATACAGATACTGAGGCATACACCCAGTATACAGGACAGGGGAAATGGTACTGTGCAGTGTATATATACAGAATAATACAGGTACCGGGGATTACACCCAGTATACAGGACAGGAGCAGTGGTACTGTGCAGTGTATATATACGGAATAATACAGGTACTGAGGATTACACCTAGTATACAGGACAGGAGAAGTGGTACTGTGCAGTGTATATATACAGAATAATACAGACACTAATGATTACACCCAGTATACAGGACAGGAGAAGTGGTACTGTGCAGTGTATATATAAAGAATAATACAGATACTGAGGATTACACCCAGTATACAGGACAGGGGAAATGGTACTGTGCAGTGTATATATACAGAATAATACAGGTACCGGGGATTACACCCAGTATACAGGACAGGAGAAGTGGTACTGTGCAGTGTATATATACAGAATAATACAGGTACTGAGGATTACACCCAGTATACAGGACAGGAGAGAAGTGGTACTGTGCAGTGTATATATACAGAATAATACAGGTACTGAGGATTACACCTAGTATACAGGACAGGAGAAGTGGTACTGTGCAGTGTATATATACAGTATACAGATACTGAGGATTACACCCAGTATACAGGACAGCAGGGCTGTGGAGTCGGTAAGCCAAACCTTCGACTCCGACTCCTACATATATTGCTTATAGTTAGGTGAAAAATGTATTGTAGTACATGAATATGTGTATGTGAACATCAGACATTTAATAATTTTTATGATACAATAATCAAGATATTTGGATAGAACATAAAATATATTTATTGGAATACAACTTTAGAACACAAAAAACTGTAATAAATTGTAAATATGTAATACACTATGTAATATACAGTAGATTACATATATATCTTGTGTTTGTATATACACTGTATATATATATATATATATGTATATACAGTGTATATACACACACAAGATATATATGTAATCTACTGTATATTACATAGTGTATTACATATTTACAATTTATTACAGTTTTTTGTGTTCTAAAGTTGTATTCCAATAAATATATTTTATGTTCTATCCAAATATCTTGATTATTGTATCATAAAAACAATTAAATGTCTGATGTTCACATTGTACTACAATACATTTTTCACTTAAATATAAGCATTATACTAAATGTTATTATTTAGTAAAATATTCAGCACATTCTGCATTGCACTCCTGTCCCCAATTTATTATATATTTTAGGAGTCGGAGTCGGTGCATTTTATACCGACTCCGACTCCACCAAAATGAGCTCCGACTCCGACTCCGACTCCACGACTCCGACTCCGACTCCACAGCCCTGCAGGACAGGAGAAGTGGTACTGTGCAGTGTATGTATACAGTATACAGATACTGAGGATTACACCCAGTATACAGGACAGGAGAAGTGGTACTGTGCAGTGTATATATACAGAATAATACAGATACTGAGGATTAAACCCAGTATACAGGACAGGGGAAGTGGTACTGTGCAGTGTATATATACAGAATAATACAGATACTGAGGATTACACCCAGTATACAGGACAGGAGAAGTGGTACTGTGCAGTGTATATATACAGAATAATACAGATACTGAGGATTACACCCAGTATGCAGGACAGGAGAAGTGATACTGTGCAGTGTATATATACAGAATAATACAGATACTGAGGATTACACCCAGTATACAGGACAGGAGAAGTGGTACTGTGCAGTGTATATATAAAGCATAATACAGATACTGAGGATTACACCCAGTATACAGGACAGGAGAAGTGGTATTGTGCAATGTATATATACAGAATAATACAGATACTGAGGATTACACCCAGTATACAGGACAGGAGAAGTGGTACTGTGCAGTGTATATATACAGAATAATACAGATACTGAGGATTACACCCAGTATACAGGACAGGAGAAGTGGTACTGTGCAGTGTAAATATAAAGAATAATACAGGTACTGAGGATTACACCCAGTATACAGGACAGGGGAAATGGTACTGTGCAGTGTATATATACAGAATAATACAGATACTGAGGATTACACCCAGTATACAGGACAGGAGAAGTGGTACTGTGCAGTGTATATATACAGAATAATACAGATACTGAGGATTACACCCAGTATACAGGACAGGAGAAGTGGTACTGTGCAGTGTATATATACAGAATAATACAGATACTGAGGATTACACCCAGTATACAGGACAGGAGAAGTGGTACTGTGCAGTGTATATATACAGAATAATACAGATACTGAGGATTACACCCAGTATACAGGACAGGAGAAGTAGTACTGTGCTGTGTATATATACAGAATAATACAGGTACTGAGGATTACACCCAGTATACAGGACAGGAGAAGTGGTAGTGTGCAGTGTGTATATATACAGAATAATACAGGTACTGAGGATTACACCCAGTATACAGGACAGGAGAAGTGGTACTGTGCAGTGTATATATACAGAATAATACAAGTACTGAGGATTACACCCAGTATACAGGACAGGAGACGTGGTACTGTGCAGTGTATATATACAGAATAATACAGACACTGAGGATTATATCCAGTATACAGGACAGGAGAAGTGGTACTGTGCAGTGTATATATACAGAATAATACAGATACTGAGGATTACACCCAGTATACAGGACAGGAGACGTGGTACTGTGCAGGGTATATATACAGAATAATACAGACACTGAGGATTACACCCAGTATACAGGACAGGAGGAGTGGTACTGTGCAGTGTCTTTATACAGAATAATACAGGTACTGAGGATTACACCCAGTATACAGGACAGGAGGAGTGGTACTGTGCAGTGTATATATATAAAGAATAATACAGATACTGAGGATTACACCCAGTATACAGGACAGGAGAAGTGGTGCTGTGCAGTGTATATATACAGAATAATACAGGTACTGGGGATTACACCCAGTATACAGGACAGGGGAAATGGTACTGTGCAGTGTATATATACAGAATAATACAGGTACTGGGGATTACACCCAGTATACAGGACAAGAGAAGTGGTACTGTGCAGTGTATATATAATAATACAGGTACTGAGGATTACACCCAGTATACAGGACAGGAGGAGTGGTACTGTGCAGTGTATATATACAGAATAATACAGATACTGAGGATTACACCCAGTATACAGGACAGGAGAAGTGGTACTGTGCAGTGTATATATACAGAATAATACAGATACTGAGGATTACACCCATTATACAGGACAGGAGAAGTGGTACTGTGCAGTGTATATATACAGAATAATACAGATACTGAGGATTACACCCAGTATACAGGACAGGAGAAGTGGTACTGTGCAGTGTATATATAAAGAATAATACAGGTACTGGGGATTACACCCAGTAAACAGGACAGGAGAAGTGGTACTGTGCAGTGTATATATACAGAATAATACAGATACTGAGGATTATACCCAGTATACAGGACAGGAGAAGTGGTACTGTGCAGTGTATATATACAGAATAATACAAGTACTGAGGATTACACCCAGTATACAGGACAGGAGAAGTGGTACTGTGCAGTGTATATACAGAATAATACAGATACTGAGGATTACACCCAGTATACAGGAATACAGGACAGGAGAAGTGGTACTGTGCAGTGTATATATACAGAATAATACAGATACTGAGGATTACACCCAGTATACAGGACAGGAGAAGTGGTACTGTGCAGTGTATATATACAGAATAATACAGATACTGAGAATTACATCCAGTATACAGGACAGGAGAACGGGTACTGTGCAGTGTATATATACAGAATAATACAGACACTGAGGATTACACCCAGGATACAGGACAGGAGAAGTGGCACTGTGCAGTGTATATATACAGAATAATACAGATACTGGGGATTACACCCAGTATACAGGACAGGAGAAGTGGTACTGTGCAGTGTATATATACAGAATAATACAGATACTGAGGATTACACCCAGTATACAGGACAGGAGCAGTGGTACTGTGCAGTGTATATATACAGAATAATACAGATACTGAGGATTACACCCAGTATACAGGACAGGAGAAGTGGTACTGTGCAGTGTATATATACAGAATAATACAGATACTGAGGATTACACCCAGTATACAGGACAGGAGCAGTGGTACTGTGCAGTGTATATATACAGAATAATACAGATACTGAGGATTACACCCAGTATACAGGACAGGAGAAGTGGTACTGTGCAGTGTATATATACAGAATAATACAGATACTGAGAATTACATCCAGTATACAGGACAGGAGAACGGGTACTGTGCAGTGTATATATACAGAATAATACAGACACTGAGGATTACACCCAGGATACAGGACAGGAGAAGTGGCACTGTGCAGTGTATATATACAGAATAATACAGATACTGGGGATTACACCCAGTATACAGGACAGGAGAAGTGGTACTGTGCAGTGTATATATACAGAATAATACAGATACTGAGGATTACACCCAGTATACAGGACAGGAGAAGTGGTACTGTGCAGTGTATATATACAGAATAATACAGATACTGAGGATTACACCCAGTATACAGGACAGGAGAAGTGGTACTGTGCAGTGTATATATACAGAATAATACAGATACTGAGGATTATACCCAGTATACAGGACAGGAGAAGTGGTACTGTGCAGTGTATATATACAGAATAATACAAGTACTGAGGATTACACCCAGTATACAGGACAGGAGAAGTGGTACTGTGCAGTGTATATATACAGAATAATACAAGTACTGAGGATTACACCCAGTATACAGGACAGGAGAAGTGGTACTGTGCAGTGTATATATACACAGTATAATGCAGATACTGAGGATTACACCCAGTATACAGGACAGGAGAAGTGGTACTGTGCAGTGTATATATACACAGTATAATGCAGATACTGAGGATTACACCCAGTATACAGGACAGGAGAAGTGGTAAGGTACAGTGTATATATACAGAATAATACAGAAACTGAGGATTATATCCAGTATACAGGACAGGAGAAGTGGTACTGTGCAGTGTATATATACAGAATAATACAGATACTGAGGATTACACCCAGTATACAGGACAGGAGAAGTGGTACTGTGCAGTGTATATATACAGAATAATACAGATACTGAGGATTACACCCAGTATACAGGACAGGAGAAGTGGTACTGTGCAGTGTATATATACAGAATAATACAGATACTGAGGATTACACCCAGTATACAGGACAGGAGAAGTGGTACTGTGCAGTGCATATATACAGAATAATACAGATACTGAGGATTATACCCAGTATACAGGACACGAGAAGTGGTACTGTGCAGTGTATATATACAGAATAATACAGGTACTGAGGATTATACCCAGTATACAGGACAGGTGCAGTGGTACTGTGCAGTATATATATATATATATATATATATATATATATATATATATATATATATAATTATATATGTATATACATATATAATAATATATATGTATATACATATATAATTATATATATATATATATATATATATATATGTATATACATATACACATATACACTCACACATTATATATGTGTGTGTATGTATATCTATCTATCTATATATATACCCGCAGGCTGCTTACATGGGACCAATCAGGTAAAGAATAGGCCACACTTTCTGGTTAATGTGTTCAGTTGGCCCTGACCGCGGCCCGTGCTCTCGGTGGGGAGTAATTAGCCGACCATGAGAAGCAGTGCAGTGAGAAAATCATTAATGGAGGCGAATGGTCAATGCAGACCTTGGATAAAGCCTGCGGAGCACAGACCCGAGCGCAGACTACAGACCCGAGCGCAGACTACAGACCTGAGCGCAGACTACAGACCCGAGCGCAGACTACAGACCCGAGCGCAGACTACAGACCCGAGCGCAGACTACAGACCCGAGCGCAGACTACAGACCCGAGCGCAGACTACAGACCCGAGCGCAGACTACAGACCCGAGCGCCGAGCGCAGAGTCCTCCATTATAAAGCTGTGAGACTAATGTTTATCTTTTCATTGACCGCTGCCAGATAAAACACATTTTCAGTCACTTGTGATGACTATTACTGGATCCCAGCCCCGTGCAGTCTTTGTGACAGGCATAGGGGGCCCTGGTAGGACATCAGTGGAGTATGGGGGTCTTCTGGGAGCATATCACATACGATATAAGATGGGACGGAAGAATTTAAACCTCTATATTCTGATGACTGCAGCAATGTGAATGTATATGATTAGTAATAGACGTAGACAGGGGAATTACTAGCAGTGCAATTCCCTCACCTGCAGGCAGAGTGTGACTGTCCCTTTAATCCGGGCATCACTGGATGAAGTGGCGCAGGATTTGCAGCATCGCAGGCGTCTGCTCATCACACTCACTTGTGCCTCCATTCCTGTGATATCGGATCCGGCCTCCAAGCTTCAGCCTCATGTCAAGTAATGGTGATTACCTCCACAAGGGCCTGTGTCCGCGCTGCTGGGGGCCGGAGAGTCCGATACCGGGGGCGGCCATGAGATCATTCACTGTTATCAGGACCCAATGATGCATCAAAGAGCAGCTCGGGCGGCTTCACCCAACACATTAGGCCTCTGACAGCGCGAGATACTGCATATCCTCGACTGGAGGTCTCTGCCTCCCGGGAAGAGGGATCCAGCGACACGTCCCTATCACAAGAGCACAGCATGGAAACTGGACACAGAGCAGATGGGGGACCCGGGGCTGAGAGCAGGGACCCCGAGATCCACGTCCTGGGGTGTGCTCCCGGTGGGTGATGACGTGGGGGGCACATACAGGACAGCGATGTGTGTGGCCCTCTAATGAGCGAGACCATGGGCATAACCAGCATTGCCATCCCCGAGCACTCAGCAGCCCCGTCCTGAGCAGAGCATAGAGCGGCCACGCAAAGCCTCCGCTCTATTCATTGTCTATGGGAATAGCGGCACTCACCTTGCTCCAGAAGTCCCATAGACAATGATTAGAGCGGAGGTGGAGCACGGCCGCTTTATGCTCCTTTCAGGACAGGGCTGCTGTCTCTAATCCTTGGGATCTCTGGAGGTCCCAGCGGTCAGATTACATCCTGGGAATAAGCCATGAATACGGTCACGTGAATCCTCAGATTAACGTCTCCAGAAGGTAAAGTCACACATTTCTGTTCTGCAGCGGACATGCTACATAAACCACGGACCAGTGGTAGAAGAGCCACCAAAGCCAGCATCCTGCCACTCCCCGCCTGGCTCCACGTGAAATGGGACGTCAGAGGGAAGAGGCCACATCTGGCTGCACGGACAATGGGAGGTCAGAGGTAAGAGGCCACGTCTGGCTGAGCGGGCACACAAAATATAGAACACACTGCAGACACAAACCTGCGTCCATGTACACTGGCCTGAAATAATGGAGGACGGACATAAGAACCACGGCCGTCAGCGGCGGATTCAATCCAATATAACAATCCTCACATATGGCAGCGCGGACACCGCACAGTTGCAGGGTGGTCAGAAATCTGCCACGTGTGACCCTCCCTCTGCGACCACCAGAAACCTACCACGTGTGACCCTGTGACCACCAGAAATTGCCGCGTGTCAACCTGCCCCTGTGACCACCAGAAACCTGCCACGTGTGACCCTGCCCCTGTAACCACCAGAAACCTGCCACGTGTGACCCTGCCCCTGTAACCACCAGAAACCTGCCGCGTGTGACCCTGCCCCTGTGACCACCAGAAACCTGCCGCGTGTGACCCTGCCCCTGTAACCACCAGAAACCTGCCGCATGTGACCCTGCCCCTGTAACCACCAGAAACCTGCCGCGTGTGACCCTGCCCCTGTAACCACCAGAAACCTGCCGCGTGTGTCCCTGCGACCACCAGAAACCTACCACGTGTGACCCTGTGACCACCAGAAATTGCCGCGTGTCAACCTGCCCCTGTGACCACCAGAAACCTGCCGCGTGTGACCCTGCCCCTGTGACCACCAGAAACCTGCCGCGTGTGACCCTGCCCCTGTAACCACCAGAAACCTGCCGCATGTGACCCTGCCCCTGTAACCACCAGAAACCTGCCGCGTGTGAACCTGACCCTGTAACCACCAGAAACCTGCCGCGTGTGACCCTGCCCCTGTAACCACCAGAAACCTGCCGCGTGTGTCCCTGCGACCACCAGAAACCTACCACGTGTGACCCTGTGACCACCAGAAATTGCCGCGTGTCAACCTGCCCCTGTGACCACCAGAAACCTGCCGCGTGTGACCCTGCCCCTGCGACCACCAGAAACCTGCCGCGTGTGACCCTGTCCCTGCGACCACCAGAAACCTGCCGCGTGTGAACCTGCCCCTGCGACCACCACAAACCTGCCGCGTGTGACCCTGCCCCTGCGACCACCAGAAACCTGCCGCGTGTGACCCTGTCCCTGCGACCACCAGAAACCTGCCGCGTGTGAACCTGCCCCTGCGACCACCAGAAACCTGCCGCGTATGACCCTGCCCCTGCGACCACCAGAAATCTGCCACGTGTGAACCTGCCCCTGTAACCATATAAAAAAGCAAAAAAGAAAATATCATTACTTACAGCAAGATGGAACTGAAGCTGTATATTGCTCAGGCCAAAAGACTACTACTACTCCAGCAGGATACAGCTAAACCCCCACTAGGTGGAGGTGCAGGTGGAGCCATTCACACTCACTTGCAAATATGGAGGAGGTGATGGCTGGATGGTAAAACTGCACACTGGTGGCTTGCATAGAGCACTGTTCACACTAGCAGACGCACAGTCACAAACCCGCAGCCTATTAGGTGACGCCCATACTATTAGATCAGGCGGGCTGCCAAGCCGTACCCCCACTGCGCGCTACGTAGGGACAGAAGCTCTAATAGCAAGGCCTAACAAAAAGGGGCCTGGCTGTATCCTGTACAAAAAAGTTTTTGAGGTTTTTTGTTAGCGTTATGGCCATAAGACGTAAGCCTACAACCCTCGTCACGGGAACCTCATGCTTGTAGGTCCCTACACTATATATAATATAAAAAAACAAATGTGAATGGCTCCACCTGCACCTGTGTTGCCTCCACCTAGTGGGGGTTTAGCTGTATCCTGCTGGAGTAGTAGTAGTCTTTTGGCCTGAGCAATATACAGCTGCAATTCCATCTTGCTGTAAGTAATGATATTTTCTTTTTTGTTTTTTTATATTATATATAGTGTAGGGACCTACAAGCATGAGGTTCCCGTGACGAGGGTTGTAGGCTTACGTCTTATGGCCATAACGCTAACAAAAAACCTCAAAAACTTTTTTGTACAGGATACAGCCAGGCCCCTTTTTGTTAGGCCTTGCTATTAGAGCTTCTGTCCCTACGTAGCGCGCAGTGGGGGTACGGCTTGGCAGCCCGCCTGATCTAATAGTATGGGCGTCACCTAATAGGCTGCGGGTTTGTGACTGTGCGTCTGCTAGTGTGAACAGTGCTCTATGCAAGCCACCAGTGTGCAGTTTTACCATCCAGCCATCACCTCCTCCATATTTGGAAGTGAGTGTGAATGGCTCCACCTAGTGGGGGTTTAGCTGTATCCTGCTGGAGTAGTAGTAGTCTTTTGGCCTGAGCAATATACAGCTGCAATTCCATCTTGCTGTAAGTAATGCCCCTGTAACCACCAGAAACCTGCCGCGTGTGAACCTGCCCCTGTAACCACCAGAAACCTGCCGCGTGTGAACCTGCCCCTGTAACCACCAGAAACCTGTCGTGTGTGAACCTGACCCTGTAACCACCAGAAACCTGTCGTGTGTGAACCTGACCCTGTAACCACCAGAAACCTGCCGTGTGTGAACCTGAAACTGTGACCACCAGAAACCTGCCGTGTGTGACCCTGCCCCTGCCACCACCAGAAACCTGCCACGTGTGACCCTGCCCCTGCCACCACCAGAAACCTGCCGCGTGTGACCCTGCCCCTGCCACCACCAGACACCTGCCGCGTGTGACCCTGCCCCTGTAACCACCAGAAACCTGCCACATGTGACCCTGCCCCTGCCACCACCAGAAACCTGCCGCGTGTGACCCTGCCCCTGCCACCACCAGACACCTGCCGCGTGTGACCCTGCCCCTGCCACCACCAGAAACCTGCCGCGTGTGACCCTGCCCCTGCCACCACCAGAAACCTGCCGCGTGTGACCCTGCCCCTGCCACCACCAGACACCTGCCGCGTGTGACCCTGCCCCTGCGACCACCAGAAACCTGCCACGAGTGAACCTGCCCCTGTAACCACCAGAAACCTGCCACATGTGACCCTGCCCCTGTAACCACCAGAAACCTGCCACGAGTGAACCTGCCCCTGCGACCACCAGAAACCTGCCGCGTGTGACCCTGCCCCTGCGACCACCAGAAATCTGCCACGTGTGAACCTGCCCCTGTAACCACCAGAAACCTGCCGCGTGTGAACCTGCCCCTGTAACCACCAGAAACCTGCCGCGTGTGAACCTGACCCTGTAACCACCAGAAACCTGCCGCGTGTGAACCTGCCCCTGTAACCACCAGAAACCTGCCACATGTGACCCTGCCCCTGCGACCACCAGAAACCTGCCACGAGTGAACCTGCCCCTGCGACCACCAGAAACCTGCCGCGTGTGAACCTGACCCTGTAACCACCAGAAACCTGCCGTGTGTGAACCTGAAACTGTGACCACCAGAAACCTGCCGTGTGTGACCCTGCCCCTGCGACCACCAGAAACCTGCCACGAGTGAACCTGCCCCTGTAACCACCAGAAACCTGCCACATGTGACCCTGCCCCTGCGACCACCAGAAACCTGCCACGAGTGAACCTGCCCCTGCGACCACCAGAAACCTGCCGTGTGTGAACCTGCCCCTGCGACCACCAGAAACCTGCCCCTGTGACCACCCCTGCAGCTGAGTGATGTGGACATGATCAGGACAGGTCGTCACACTCGGGATGTACATGAGACGGTTTCCATTCACCACTGACAAGCCACAGAACGGACCCCACTAGTTCTGAGTTATCTCCATAAGACTTGACCCCCCCCCCCGAGTATAATGCACTGGACAATAACTCCTTCCCCACCAGAAGGAAAAATCATTCCCTTGTGCCGACCAATGGGAGTAGCGATCCGGTACGGCCACACACGGCGCTGACATCAGGAGCCACAGCTCAGGGGTCCTGCCATATTGTTTCCTATGAGGTGGTCTTCTGCCAGTAGGAAACAGACCGGTGGATACAGATGTGCAGGGACACAGCCGTGTAATACACGACGAGACCAAGGAACGTGCAATAGACAAGTCCCTGATTCTGGCCGCTCACCTCCGCCATGTGTACATGGTACAGGTCACTTATTACACACCACCGAGTGTCACACTAACGATGAGTGGGAGCTAATGTGGCCTAAATAGCAGAGAGGACAATGGAGGAGGTGAGCGGCCTCCTGTGATCATCACACAAGTGTCTCCGTCAGATCTCCACTATCATAATGGAAAGAGAAATACCGAGAATTCCAGGACTAGGAGATACCCGGAAAATCAGCACGAGGGTAGCCGGAATACGAGAGTAACCTGCCCAAAGCTAGAGGGTGACCGCAGAACAGCACGAGGGTAGCCGGAATACAAGAGTAACCTGCCCAAACCTAGAGAGTAACCACAGAACAGCACGAGGATAGCCGAAATACAAGAGTAACCTGCCCAAACCTAGAGAGTGACCGCAGAACAGCACGAGGGTAGCCGAAATACAAGAGTAACCTACCCAAACCTAGAGAGTAACCACAGAACAGCACGAGGATAGCCGAAATACAAGAGTAACCTGCCCAAACCTAGAGAGTGACCGCAGAACAGCACGAGGGTAGCCGGAATACAAGAGTAACCTGCCCAAATCTAGAGAGTGACCGTAGAAGAGCACGAGGATAGCCGAAATACGAGGGTAACCTGCCCAAACCTAGAGAGTGACCGCAAAACAGCACGAGGGTAGCCGGAATACAAGAGTAACCTGCCCAAACCTAGAGAGTGACCGCAGAACAGCATGAGGGTAGCCGAAATACAAGAGTAACCTGCCCAAACCTAGAGAGAGACCGCAGAACAGCACGAGGGTAGCCGGAATACGAGGGTAACCTGCCCAAACCTAGAGAGTGACCGCAGAACAGCACGAGGGTAGCCGGAATACAAGGGTAACCTACCCAAACCTAGAGAGAGACCGCAGAACAGGACGAGGGTAGCCGGAATACGAGGGTAACCTGCCCAAACCTAGAGAGTGACTGCAGAACAGCACGAGGGTAGCCGGAATACGAGGGTAACCTGCCCAAACCTAGGGAGAGACCGCAGAACAGCACGAGGGTAGCCGGAATACAAGAGTAACCTGCCCAAACCTAGAGAGAGACCGCAGAACAGCACGAGGGTAGCCGGAATACAAGAGTAACCTGCCCAAACCTAGAGAGAGACCGCAGAACAGCACGAGGGTAGCCGGAATACGAGGGTAACCTGCCCAAACCTAGAGAGAGACCGCAGAACAGCACGAGGGTAGCCGGAATACAAGAGTAACCTGCCCAAACCTAGAGAGAGACCGCAGAACAGCACGATGGTAGCCGGAATACAAGAGTAACCTGCCCAAACCTAGAGAGTGACTGCAGAACAGCACGAGGGTAGCCGGAATACAAGAGTAACCTGCCCAAACCTAGAGAGTGACCGCAGAACAGCACAAGGGTAGCCGGAATACAAGGGTAACCTACCCAAACCTAGAGAGAGACCGCAGAACAGGACGAGGGTAGCCGGAATATGAGAGTAACCTGCCCAAACCTAGAGAGTGACCGCAGAACAGCACGAGGGTAGCCGGAATACGAGGGTAACCTGCCCAAACCTAGGGAGAGACCGCAGAACAGCACAAGGGTAGCCGGAATACAAGGGTAACCTACCCAAACCTAGAGAGAGACCGCAGAACAGGACGAGGGTAGCCGGAATATGAGAGTAACCTGCCCAAACCTAGAGAGTGACCGCAGAACAGCACGAGGGTAGCCGGAATACAAGAGTAACCTACCCAAACCTAGAGAGAGACCACAGAACAGCACGAGGGTAGCCGGAATACAAGGGTAACCTGCCCAAACCTAGAGAGTGACTGCAGAACAGCACGAGGGTAGCCGGAATACAAGGGTAACCTGCCCAAACCTAGAGAGAGACCGCAGAACAGGACGAGGGTAGCCGGAATACGAGGGTAACCTGCCCAAACCTAGAGAGTGACTGCAGAACAGCACAAGGGTAGCCGGAATACGAGGGTAACCTGCCCAAACCTAGGGAGAGACCGCAGAACAGCACGAGGGTAGCCGGAATACAAGAGTAACCTGCCCAAACCTAGAGAGAGACCGCAGAACAGCACGAGGGTAGCCGGAATACAAGAGTAACCTGCCCAAACCTAGAGAGAGACCGCAGAACAGCACGAGGGTAGCCGGAATACGAGGGTAACCTGCCCAAACCTAGAGAGAGACCGCAGAACAGCACGATGGTAGCCGGAATACAAGAGTAACCTGCCCAAACCTAGAGAGTGACTGCAGAACAGCACGAGGGTAGCCGGAATACAAGAGTAACCTGCCCAAACCTAGAGAGTGACCGCAGAACAGCACAAGGGTAGCCGGAATACAAGGGTAACCTACCCAAACCTAGAGAGAGACCGCAGAACAGGACGAGGGTAGCCGGAATATGAGAGTAACCTGCCCAAACCTAGAGAGTGACCGCAGAACAGCACGAGGGTAGCCGGAATACGAGGGTAACCTGCCCAAACCTAGGGAGAGACCGCAGAACAGCACAAGGGTAGCCGGAATACAAGGGTAACCTACCCAAACCTAGAGAGAGACCGCAGAACAGGACGAGGGTAGCCGGAATATGAGAGTAACCTGCCCAAACCTAGAGAGTGACCGCAGAACAGCACGAGGGTAGCCGGAATACAAGAGTAACCTACCCAAACCTAGAGAGAGACCACAGAACAGCACGAGGGTAGCCGGAATACAAGGGTAACCTGCCCAAACCTAGAGAGTGACTGCAGAACAGCACGAGGGTAGCCGGAATACAAGGGTAACCTGCCCAAACCTAGAGAGAGATCGCAGAACAGGACGAGGGTAGCCGGAATACGAGGGTAACCTGCCCAAACCTAGAGAGTGACTGCAGAACAGCACAAGGGTAGCCGGAATACGAGGGTAACCTGCCCAAACCTAGGGAGAGACCGCAGAACAGCACGAGGGTAGCCGGAATACAAGAGTAACCTGCCCAAACCTAGAGAGAGACCGCAGAACAGCACGAGGGTAGCCGGAATACAAGAGTAACCTGCCCAAACCTAGAGAGAGACCGCAGAACAGCACGAGGGTAGCCGGAATACGAGGGTAACCTGCCCAAACCTAGAGAGAGACCGCAGAACAGCACGAGGGTAGCCGGAATACAAGAGTAACCTGCCCAAACCTAGAGAGAGACCGCAGAACAGCACGATGGTAGCCGGAATACAAGAGTAACCTGCCCAAACCTAGAGAGTGACTGCAGAACAGCACGAGGGTAGCCGGAATACGAGGGTAACCTGCCCAAACCTAGGGAGAGACCGCAGAACAGCACAAGGGTAGCCGGAATACAAGGGTAACCTACCCAAACCTAGAGAGAGACCGCAGAACAGGACGAGGGTAGCCGGAATATGAGAGTAACCTGCCCAAACCTAGAGAGTGACCGCAGAACAGCACGAGGGTAGCCGGAATACAAGAGTAACCTACCCAAACCTAGAGAGAGACCACAGAACAGCACGAGGGTAGCCGGAATACAAGGGTAACCTGCCCAAACCTAGAGAGTGACTGCAGAACAGCACGAGGGTAGCCGGAATACAAGGGTAACCTGCCCAAACCTAGAGAGAGACCGCAGAACAGCACGAGGGTAGCCGGAATACAAGAGTAACCTGGCCAAACCTAGAGAGTGACTGCAGAACAGCACGAGGGTAGCCGGAATACAAGGGTAACCTGGCCAAACCTAGAGAGTGACTGCAGAACAGCACGAGGGTAGCCGGAATACAAGGGTAACCTGCCCAAACCTAGAGAGAGACCGCAGAACAGCACGAGGGTAGCCGGAATACAAGAGTAACCTGCCCAAACCTAGAGAGAGACCGCAGAACAGCACGATGGTAGCCGGAATACAAGAGTAACCTGCCCAAACCTAGAGAGTGACTGCAGAACAGCACGAGGGTAGCCGGAATACGAGGGTAACCTGCCCAAACCTAGGGAGAGACCGCAGAACAGCACAAGGGTAGCCGGAATACAAGGGTAACCTACCCAAACCTAGAGAGAGACCGCAGAACAGCACGAGGGTAGCCGGAATACAAGGGTAACCTGCCCAAACCTAGAGAGTGACCGCAGTACAGCACGAGGGTAGCCGTAATACGAGGGTAACCTGCCCAAACCTAGAGAGTGACCGCAGAACAGCACAAGGGTAGCCGGAATATGAGGGTAACCTGCCCAAACCTAGAGAATGACCGCAGAACAGCACGAGGGTAGCTGGAATATGAGGGTAACCTGCCCAAACCTAGAGAGTGACCGCAAAACAGCACGAGGGTAGCCGGAATACAAGGGTAACCTGCCCAAACCTAGAGAGTGACCGCAGTACAGCACGAGGGTAGCCGTAATATGAGGGTAACCTGCCCAAACCTAGAGAGTGACCGCAGAACAGCACGAGGGTAACCGAAATACGAGGGTAACCTGCCCAAACCTAGAGAGTGACCGCAGAACAGCACAAGGGTAGCCGGAATATGAGGGTAACCTGCCCAAACCTAGAGAATGACCGCAGAACAGCACGAGGGTAGCCGGAATATGAGGGTAACCTGCCCAAACCTAGAGAGTGACTGCAGAACAGCACGAGGGTAGCCGGAATACGAGGGTAACCTGCCCAAACCTAGGGAGAGACCGCAGAACAGCACGAGGGTAGCCGAAATACAAGAGTAACCTGCCCAAACCTAGAGAGAGACCGCAGAACAGCACGAGGGTAGCCGGAATACGAGGGTAACCTGCCCAAACCTAGAGAGTGACCGCAGAACAGCACGAGGGTAGCCGGAATACAAGGGTAACCTACCCAAACCTAGAGAGAGACCGCAGAACAGGACGAGGGTAGCCGGAATACGAGGGTAACCTGCCCAAACCTAGAGAGTGACTGCAGAACAGCACGAGGGTAGCCGGAATACGAGGGTAACCTGCCCAAACCTAGGGAGAGACCGCAGAACAGCACGAGGGTAGCCGGAATACAAGAGTAACCTGCCCAAACCTAGAGAGAGACCGCAGAACAGCACGAGGGTAGCCGGAATACAAGAGTAACCTGCCCAAACCTAGAGAGAGACCGCAGAACAGCACGAGGGTAGCCGGAATACGAGGGTAACCTGCCCAAACCTAGAGAGAGACCGCAGAACAGCACGAGGGTAGCCGGAATACAAGAGTAACCTGCCCAAACCTAGAGAGAGACCGCAGAACAGCACGATGGTAGCTGGAATACAAGAGTAACCTGCCCAAACCTAGAGAGTGACTGCAGAACAGCACGAGGGTAGCCGGAATACGAGGGTAACCTGCCCAAACCTAGGGAGAGACCGCAGAACAGCACAAGGGTAGCCGGAATACAAGGGTAACCTACCCAAACCTAGAGAGAGACCGCAGAACAGGACGAGGGTAGCCGGAATATGAGAGTAACCTGCCCAAACCTAGAGAGTGACCGCAGAACAGCACGAGGGTAGCCGGAATACAAGAGTAACCTACCCAAACCTAGAGAGAGACCACAGAACAGCACGAGGGTAGCCGGAATACAAGGGTAACCTGCCCAAACCTAGAGAGTGACTGCAGAACAGCACGAGGGTAGCCGGAATACAAGGGTAACCTGCCCAAACCTAGAGAGAGACCGCAGAACAGCACGAGGGTAGCCGGAATACAAGAGTAACCTGCCCAAACCTAGAGAGTGACTGCAGAACAGCACGAGGGTAGCCGGAATACAAGGGTAACCTGCCCAAACCTAGAGAGAGACCGCAGAACAGCACGAGGGTAGCCGGAATACAAGAGTAACCTGCCCAAACCTAGAGAGAGACCGCAGAACAGCACGATGGTAGCCGGAATACAAGAGTAACCTGCCCAAACCTAGAGAGTGACTGCAGAACAGCACGAGGGTAGCCGGAATACGAGGGTAACCTGCCCAAACCTAGGGAGAGACCGCAGAACAGCACAAGGGTAGCCGGAATACAAGGGTAACCTACCCAAACCTAGAGAGAGACCGCAGAACAGCACGAGGGTAGCCGGAATACAAGGGTAACCTGCCCAAACCTAGAGAGTGACCGCAGTACAGCACGAGGGTAGCCGTAATACGAGGGTAACCTGCCCAAACCTAGAGAGTGACCGCAGAACAGCACAAGGGTAGCCGGAATATGAGGGTAACCTGCCCAAACCTAGAGAATGACCGCAGAACAGCACGAGGGTAGCTGGAATATGAGGGTAACCTGCCCAAACCTAGAGAGTGACCGCAAAACAGCACGAGGGTAGCCGGAATACAAGGGTAACCTGCCCAAACCTAGAGAGTGACCGCAGTACAGCACGAGGGTAGCCGTAATATGAGGGTAACCTGCCCAAACCTAGAGAGTGACCGCAGAACAGCACGAGGGTAACCGAAATACGAGGGTAACCTGCCCAAACCTAGAGAGTGACCGCAGAACAGCACAAGGGTAGCCGGAATATGAGGGTAACCTGCCCAAACCTAGAGAATGACCGCAGAACAGCACGAGGGTAGCCGGAATACAAGGGTAACCTGCCCAAACCTAGAGAGTGACCGCAGAACAGCACGAGGGTAGTGACCGCAGAACAGCACGAGGGTAGCCGGAATACAAGGGTAACCTGCCCAAACCTAGAGAGAGACCGCAGAACAGCACGAGGGTAGCCGGAATACGAGGGTAACCTGCCCAAACATAGAGAGTGACCGCAAAACAGCATGAGGGTAGCCAGAATACAAGGGTAACCTGCCCAAACCTAGAGAGTGACCGCAGAACAGCACGAGGATAGCCGGAATACAAGGGTAACCTGCCCAAACCTAGAGAGTGACCGCAGAACAGCACGAGGATAGCCCGAATACGAGAGTAACCTGCCCAAACCTAGAGAGTGACCGCAAAGCAGCACGAGGATAGCCCGAATACGAGAGTAACCTGCCCAAACCTAGAGAGTGACTGCAAAACAGCACGAGGGTAGCCGAAATACGAGAGTAACCTGCCCAAACCTAGAGAGTGACCACAGAACAGCACGAGGATAGCCGGAATATGAGGGTAACCTGACCAAACCTAGAGAGTGACCGCAGAAAAGCACGAGGGTAGCCCGAATACGAGAGTAACCTGCCCAAACCTAGAGAGTGACCGCAAAACAGCACTAGGGTAGCCGGAATACGAGGGTAACATGCCCAAACCTAGAGAGAGACCGTAGAAGAGCACGAGGGTAGCCCGAATACGAGGGTAACCTGCCCAAACCTAGAGAGTGACCGCAGAAAAGCACGAGGGTAGCCGGAATACGAAAGTAACCTGCCCAAACCTAGAGCCGAAGCTATAAAAGGAAGAAAATAGCCTGAATCAGTCACCTCTCTGCCTGATAATGGGGAGGTGACTGCAGATTTATTAGACTTCTGTATCCGCATATAAGTGACTGATGATGCGGCGTTCCCACATATTATTACCTGCCCATTGTGTTCACATCCTAACGGCCATGTCACATGGATAAATGAATAGATGACGGCCAACATTTGGCTCAAATAGGTAGTCTGGAATAGGGCAGGAACCCCTCTTCCAGAGAATACATCAGTGAACCCCTCGTTATGGAGCCCATAGTCCCACTGCTCGTACAGTAAAGAATCCACAGTCTCACTGCTCAAACAGTACAGCATCCAGTGTCTCACTGCCGGTATAGGAAAGAATCACCATCTAGATGTAGAGGATGCTTTATGTCATCTGGCAGACCTATAAGTACAAAGACCTCTGTATTGTGCTCTCATGCAGATAGGTCCAGAAATATTTGGACGGTGACACAGTTTTGGCATTTTAGTTTTGTACTGAAGCATATTCCAGATCCAGTTCTATCAATCTTGGCTTAAAGTGCCGGCTCTCGGCTTTAATTAGAGGGATTCACATCCTAATTGGAAGAACGTTTAGGAATCACGGTTCTTTAAAATGTCACTTTTTCAAGTAACTTAAAGTAGTAGGACAATTCTCTCAGAAGCTTTTTATTGGGCGATTCCCTCATCAATTAAGCAGGTGAAAGGTCTGGAGCTGATTCCGGGTGCAGCATTTACAATTAGAGATGTTGCTGTGAACTCATAACATGTGGTCAGAGGAAGAGAAACCGACCACCATTAGGCTGAAGAAATCCACCAGAGAGCAGAAAAGTGAGGAGCGGCCAAAATCAACAGTTTGGTAAATCCTGCAAAACAGAGCGCACTGGTGAGACGGGAACTGAGAAAGGCCGGGGCGTCCCCGAAAGATACTAGAGGTGGATTATCACAGAATTCTTTCCATGGTGAAGAAAAATCTTCACAACATCCCCCCAAGTGAAGATCACTCTTCAGGAGGCCGATGCTTCAGGATCTAAGTCAACCATATAGAGAAGACATTATGAGATCAAATACAGAGGGGTCACCACAAGGTGCAAATACAGAGGGGTCACCACAAGGTGCAAATACAGAGGGGTCACCACAAGGTGCAACTACAGAGGGGTCACCACAAGGTGCAAATACAGAGGAGTCACCACAAGGTCAAACTACAGAGGGGTCACCACAAGGAGCAAATACAGAGGAGTCACCACAAGGGGCAAATACAGAGGAGTCACCACAAGAGGCAAATACAGAGGGGTCACCACAAGGGGCAAATACAGAGGGGTCACCACAAGAGGCAAATACAGAGGGGTCACCACAAGGAGAAAATCCAGAGGGGTCACCACAAGGTGCAAATACAGAGGGGTCACCACAAGGTGCAAATACAGAGGAGTCACCACAAGGTGCAACTACAGAGGGGTCACCACAAGGAGCAAATACAGAGGAGTCACCACAAGGGGCAAATACAGAGGGGTCACCACAAGAGGCAAATACAGAGGGGTCACCACAAGGGGCAAATACAGAGGGGTCACCACAAGGATGACTGAGGCGGTGTGCTGGCCGGACATGCAGGGCTCCAAATGGCCCTGGGTCACTACTAGTGGTTATTGATGATGGAGGAGTCTTTCTGTCCGGGCATGCAGGGCTAACAATGGCCCTGGGGGACTAGTAGTTATTGATGATGGGACTGAGGACAGATGGAGCCGAATGAATTCTGAAGTCACAGGATGAGACTTTCTGCTCACATTCAATCAAATGCAGCAATGATTGGACAGACAGATGGACAATGACCCAAAACATCCTGCAAAAGAAAATGTGTAGTATGCTGCAATAGCTGTGTCCTCACAAGATCTCAGAACATTGAGCTGCACCTCACAGGAGTAAGACAAAAGTAAAGACAAAAAGAGCCACAAGCAAGAAACAACTGAATTACCACAGTAAAGGCGGCAAAGTCTCACACCGGAGGAGATCAGCGATGGAGATGTCCACGGCCGGAAGCCTCAAACCGGAGAAGACCTGCGATGAGGACATCCATGCCCAAAAGCCCCACAAGGTAAGAGACCAGCGATGGAGACGTCCATGGCCGAAAGCCTCACATTGAAGGAGACCTGTGATGGAGACGTCCATAGCCGAAAGCCTCACACCAAAGGGGACCAGCGATGGAAACATCCATGGCCGAAAGCCTTACATCAAAGGGAACCAGCGATTGAGACGTCCATGACCGAAAGCCTCACATCAAAGGGGACCAGCGATGGAGACGTGCATGGCCGAAAGCCTCACACCAAAGAGGACCAGCGATGGAGACGTTCATGGCCGAAAGCCTCACACCAAAGAGGACCAGCGATGGAGACGTTCATGGCCGAAAGCCTCACACCAAAGGGGACCAGAGATTTGGACGTCCATGGCTGAAAGTCTCACACCACAGGACACCAGCGAAAAAGACGTCCATAATCGGAAGCTTCACACAAGAGAAAACCAGCGATGGAGATGTCCATGCTTGAAAGCCTGAGACCGGAGGAGACCAGCGATGGAGACGTCTGTTACGAGGGGGACCCGGGGAAGCGTGCCAAGATGGGAAATGGACTGCTTCCGCCGGTCAAGGTCCACTGTGCGGTGTAAGGGACCGCCGCTATGGTGGGTGAAGAGTGAGCGGGTTGCTGCTAGCGATCGTCTGGAATGTCACAGACGATCTATGTACACCGATCTGCCCTAACCCGTGAGGGTTGTATGGCACAGATCTCACGGCTCGGTGTACCTGTTGCACGGGGAAGCACAGAGGTGCCCACGCACGTGTGCCAGTGGAAGTCACGAGAATATGGCACGAGGGTAGCACAGAGGTGCCCACGCACGTGTGCTTTCAATAACCAGGTGAGTCCAATGGAGACTTGAGGAGCTCACCTGGGACAGGAACACGGCCTGTTGACGGGGGTACTGCCGGAGCAGCAAGGCAGGAACACGGCCTGCAAACGAGGTACTGCCGGAGCAGCAAGGGCCAAGCCCACAAGAGACAGTAATGCCTGAGCAGTGGCGTGGCAGCACGCTGCCAGACATCCAAACATAGAAGGACGGTCGCGCGCCGCCATGATGGCAGGGGGAGCTTTTAAGGAGGTGCAGCTCCACCCGAGGGCGGGCGCGAGGCGGAGATGACGGACTTGACCCAATCAGGGTCCACGACGTCCCAGCCTGGCCAGTCAGGATTCACCACGTCACCAGCCTTGTCATCAAACCGTGTGACGTCAGTGAGCGAATCAGGACCCACCACGCATTGCACATGCTCACCCTCCTGCCTCTGGGAACTAGAGGCGGGATCCTCGGTCTCACAATGTGCAGAGATAACGGGAATCTCACTGCTTCCCTGAGCAGTAACCCTCTGCACATTGCGCAGCCTCGCAGACCTTCGGGGCCGCTGAGCAGGAGAGTCTGCGGCAGGCCAGGAATGGGAGACCGCTTCACTCCTTGTAACAGGAGAACCACTAGGTGTCACCCTTCTGCTGCCTCTCTGAGAAGGTATCTCCTGCACACTGCGCAGTCTGGCAGACCTTCGGCGCTGCTGAGCAGGAGTGCTCGTGGCAGGCAAGGAATGGGAGACTGCCTCAGTCCTTGCCTCAGGAGAGCCACGAGATGTAACATTACCCCCCCGTCTAGGCCCCCCCCCCCTGTCCGTGCTCGAAGGCCGCTATCAAACCCGGGGCGCGGATATGATCCTCCAACTCCCAGGATCTATGCTCCGGACGAGGTAGTACCTCTTGCCCTGTATGACTTTTGTCTCCACAAGTTTTGCCACCTCAGGGTCGTCGGACGGGGAGTCGGTTTGAGCCGGCAGGGACCCCGAGAATTTATTAAGTCGTACGGGTTTCAGGAGGGACACGTGAAAGGTGTTGGCTATAGCCCAGCGTGGAGGGAGCTGGAGTCGATATGCCACTGGGTTTACCTGCTGTAGTACTTTAAATGGACCCAGATACCTAGGGGCGAATTTGGCTGCCTGTACCCGTAGGTTAACATTCTTAGAGGACAGCCATACTAGGTCACCAGGGGCGAAGGATGGTGCAGGGCGGCGGCGAACATCAGCCGTTATCACCATCCGGTCTTTAGCCCTTTTAAGAGCCTCTTGGGTGTCATCCCAGATCTCCCGGGCCTTGGTCGCCCAATCCTCCACTCTAGTATCGGGTGACGTAATGGGCATCGGAACCGGGATTCTGGGATGTTGTCCGTTATTGAGTAGGAACGGAGTCTGGCCAGAGGATTCATGGACCGAATTGTTAATGGCAAATTCGGCCCAAGGAAGGAGGTTAGCCCAGTTGTCGTGGTGCGCGGATATAAAATGGCGGAGGTAAGTTACCAAGGTCTGATTAGTCCTCTCCACTAGTCCATTGGTCTCGGGATGGTATGCGGAGGAGATGTTCAGCTCTATCTGCAGGAGCTTACAGAGCTCTCTCCAGAAGCGAGACGCGAACTGGGGACCCCGGTCGCTCACCACCTTGTCAGGCATGCCATGCAACCTAAATACATGCCGAATGAACAAGGTGGCGAGAGCACGTGACGTCGGGAGTCGTGGGAGAGGCACCAAGTGGACCATTTTAGAGAAGTGGTCCGTGATGACCCATACGACCTTGTGCCCTGCTGACTTGGGCAGATCTCCCAGGAAGTCCATCCCTACCACTTCCCAGGGACGATCCGGCACTGGCAGTGGGTGAAGAAGACCTGCCGGTCTCTGCCGGGACGGCTTATTCCGAGCACACGACATACAGGCTCCCACATATTCCTGTATGTCCTGGGGTAGTCTCGGCCACCAATAATGCCTGGTCACCAGGTCTCTGGTCCTTTTGACCCCGAAGTGACCCCCGACCTTGGAGGCATGGGCCCACGATAGCACCTCGTTCCGTAGTTCAGGGGGAACGAGGGTTTTGCCAGGTGGCACCTGGTCCAAAGAAGTGGGAGTGACCATCCTCAAGCTGTCCGGGGGTAGTATAAGATGAGGCTCCTCCTCGTCCTCCTCCAACACAACCATACAACGTGACAAGGCATCGGCCCGTACGTTCTTCTCACCGGCCAGGTGGCGGATAATAAAGCGGAACCGGGAGAAGAATAAAGACCAACGGGCCTGCCTTGGGTTCAGGCGTTGTGCTGTCTGGAGGTATGTGAGGTTTTTGTGGTCAGAAAAAACCTCAAATGGATGCTTCGCACCCTCCAGGAGATGCCGCCATTCCTGGAATGCTAGTTTCATCGCCAGTAACTCCCTATCCCCTATGGAGTAGTTCCTCTCGGCCGGAGAAAAGGTCTTGGAGAAAAAGAAACACGGATGTTTCCTTCCTCGTTCGTTTTTCTGGTACAGGACTGCACCTGCACCGACCGAAGAGGCGTCTACCTCCAGTAGGAAGGGTTTGGAGATGTCTGGACGATGAAGGATGGGAGCTCTGGAGAAGTGAGTTTTGAGAGTGTGAAATGCCTCTACCGTTTCCCGTGTCCATGCTTTGGGATTAGCGCCCTTGCGGGTAAGGGCAATGATGGGTGCTGCCACTGTCGAGAAGTTGGGAATGAACTGGCGATAATAATTGATAAACCCCAAGAATCGCTGGATCGCCTTCAGCGAGCGGGGCTCAGGCCAGTTCATCACTGTCTCCAACTTCCCCGGATCCATTGCTAACCCCTGACTGGACACTATGTACCCCAGGAACGGCAAGGATTCCTGTTCAAAAACACACTTTTCCAGCTTAGCATATAACGAATGGGTGCGGAGCCTCTTAAGTACTCGGATGACATCCCTCCGATGGGTGGTAAGATCGGGGGAGAAGATAAGAATGTCATCCAGGTATGCAACCACGGAAAGATACAAATCCCGGAAAATGTCATTCACAAAGTCTTGAAATACGGCGGGGGCATTGCAGAGTCCGAAGGGCATTACTAGATACTCGTAGTGACCGTCCCTGGTGTTAAAGGCGGTCTTCCACTCATCGCCCTCTCGGACTCGCACTAGATTATACGCCCCGCGTAGATCCAGCTTTGTGAAGACCTTTGCCCCGCGGAATCGATCAAATAGCTCAGTAATGAGGGGCAAAGGGTATTTGTTCTTGATTGTGATTGCATTTAATCCCCTGTAATCGATACAGGGGCGCAGATCCCCTTCCTTCTTCTGCACAAAAAAGAACCCTGCACCAGCCGGTGAAATAGACTTGCGAATGAACCCCTTCGCCAGGCTGTCCTGAATATATTTGGACATAGCCTCCGTCTCTGGAGCAGAGAGTGGATACACTCTGCCCCTAGGGGGCTCGGAGCCTGGCTTCAGGTCTATTCGGCAATCATATGGCCGGTGGGGAGGAAGAGTATCTGCGGCCCTTTTGGAAAAGACATCCCTGTAGGCCTCATAAGGTGTCGGTAAACCCGGCCCCTCAGTATTCCCTGAGGACCCAACCGACCTAATGGTAGCGGGTGGTTCGGTAGTCACGAGGTGCTCTCTACAGGATCCTGCCCAGGATGATATTTCCCCTGTTGCCCAGTTGAGTATAGGAGCATGCTGTCTCAACCAGGGAAGGCCCAGTAGGATCTCATCCGTCCCCCCTGGAAGCACCAGGAAGGACACCTGCTCATGGTGTCCCGGTGGTACATCCATCCTGAGAGGGATGGTGATCTGGGTGATAGGATCGAGTAGCATGGACCCGTCGACTACCCGGACCCTGAGTGGCTTGGGCAACAGAACCAGGGGAACTGAGTATCGGGTTGCCAGGGAGGTCGAGATGAAATTGCCTTCAGCGCCTGAGTCCAAGCAAGCCAGGGCAGAGAAGAGAGTAGTGCCGAACTGCAACTGGGCGCTGATAGTCAACCTAGAGGGAGAAGTAGCGTCTAGAGTCCCCCCCCTGATAGAAACTAGACGCTGTCTTTTCCCGACGGTTTGGGACATAGGGTAGCTATGTGTCCCCTCTGCCCACAGGAAAAGCAGATGACACAAGACCGAGAACCTGGGGCAGAGGAGACCACCTTGGACACCTCCATTGACTCCACGGAGTCGCCTACAGGACTGGCTGGGGGACCTGTCTGATGGAAGACGGGAGTCAGACGCTTTTTAGGCCGAGAAGACGTGGGTGCTGAAGAGACCTCGAGCCTTCGCTCCGCCTGGCGGATGTCTATGCGAGAGGCAACCTGAATCAAGGACTCTAAAGTGGCAGGCACCTCACGTGTGGCCAGTGCGTCTTTGACAAACCCTGCCAGGCCCTCCCAAAACACAGGGATAAGGACCTTATCCGGCCAGTCCAGCTCTGCGGCCAGTGTCCTAATGTGTACAGCAAAGTCCCCGACTGAAGCAGACCCTTGCCGAAGTCGTAGGAGGCGCAGCGCGGAATCGTGGGTGACTTGAGGCCCGAGGAACACCATTCTCATGGCCCCAAGATAAGCTGCTAAGTTATTCACCACACGATCTCCGCGCTCCCACAACGGCGTGGACCACTTCAGCGCTCTCCCTGTGAGCAGGGACTGGACGAAGGCTACCTTCGCCTTCTCGGTAGCGTAAAGAGTCGCGGACAGCTCTAAGTAGGTGGTAACCTGGTTTATAAACCCACGGCACTCAGAGCTGTTGCCGCTAAAGCGCTCTGGAAGCGCAAGGCGAGGAGACCTTCCGCCCAATAGCACAGCCTGGGTAGCCGCCTGGGTGGCGACTGTCGTCAGAGTAGTCTTATCGGAGGAAGACTGCTCCACTGCTGCCAATCGTGACTCCAACAGCTGCACATAACGCAGCAACTGCTGCTGCTCTTCAGCCATAGCCAGACCTTTGGCGCGACCGTAATGTTACGAGGGGGACCCGGGGAAGCGTGCCAAGATGGGAAATGGACTGCTTCCGCCGGTCAAGGTCCACTGTGCGGTGTAAGGGACCGCCGCTATGGTGGGTGAAGAGTGAGCGGGTTGCTGCTAGCGATCGTCTGGAATGTCACAGACGATCTATGTACACCGATCTGCCCTAACCCGTGAGGGTTGTATGGCACAGATCTCACGGCTCGGTGTACCTGTTGCACGGGGAAGCACAGAGGTGCCCGCGCACGTGTGCCAGTGGAAGTCACGAGAATATGGCACGAGGGTAGCACAGAGGTGCCCACGCACGTGTGCTTTCAATAACCAGGTGAGTCCAATGGAGACTTGAGGAGCTCACCTGGGACAGGAACACGGCCTGTTGACGGGGGTACTGCCGGAGCAGCAAGGCAGGAACACGGCCTGCAAACGAGGTACTGCCGGAGCAGCAAGGGCCAAGCCCACAAGAGACAGTAATGCCTGAGCAGTGGCGTGGCAGCACGCTGCCAGACATCCAAACATAGAAGGACGGTCGCGCGCCGCCATGATGGCAGGGGGAGCTTTTAAGGAGGTGCAGCTCCACCCGAGGGCGGGCGCGAGGCGGAGATGACGGACTTGACCCAATCAGGGTCCACGACGTCCCAGCCTGGCCAGTCAGGATTCACCACGTCACCAGCCTTGTCATCAAACCGTGTGACGTCAGTGAGCGAATCAGGACCCACCACGCATTGCACATGCTCACCCTCCTGCCTCTGGGAACTAGAGGCGGGATCCTCGGTCTCACAATGTGCAGAGATAACGGGAATCTCACTGCTTCCCTGAGCAGTAACCCTCTGCACATTGCGCAGCCTCGCAGACCTTCGGGGCCGCTGAGCAGGAGAGTCTGCGGCAGGCCAGGAATGGGAGACCGCTTCACTCCTTGTAACAGGAGAACCACTAGGTGTCACCCTTCTGCTGCCTCTCTGAGAAGGTATCTCCTGCACACTGCGCAGTCTGGCAGACCTTCGGCGCTGCTGAGCAGGAGTGCTCGTGGCAGGCAAGGAATGGGAGACTGCCTCAGTCCTTGCCTCAGGAGAGCCACGAGATGTAACAGACGTCTATGGCCGAAAGCCTTCAGTCATTGCTGCAAAGGATCCTCTACAAAGGGCTAAAAATTAACATTTTATTTATGGGAAATGAAAACTGTCTGCAATTCCTAAACGTTTCACAGGATACTTTTGTACAACCCCTTTCAACCAAAAAGTTTCAATTGCATCTCAGTGGTTTCATTTTACATAAAACAATCATGGCCTGCAGAGCTGAAATCACAAAGATAAGGTCACTGGACATAGATTTGTGAACCTCACTGTATATGTACCCTGTAATAAACCATTGTTTTTCCATAGTAAATATCCGGCAGAGTGAGAACCCGTCTCCTGCTGTTATCTACTCCCTGAATACTCCTGGTGGCTCTTCTGTGGGCGGCTCTAGTGCCGCTCTGTTCTTATACACAGGAGCACACTGTATTCTAAGTGTGACCTGTATATAGAGACATAACTACGCTTGTGTGGAGCATCTACAGTATGCATGTTTTAACGTATCCAACAGTTACGGTTTTGGAAAAAATTGGACAAGAATTCACAATCATTGCATGAAGACAAGGGTGCAAATACAAAGATGGAGCAAGTACAAAGATGGAGCAAGTACAAAGATGGAGCAAGTACAAAGATGGAGCAAGTACAAAGATGGAGCAAGTACAAAGATGGAGCAAGTACAAAGATGGTGCAAGTACAAAGATGGTGCAAGTACAAAGATGGAGCAAGTACAAAGATGGAGCAAGTACAAAGATGGAGCAAGTACAAAGAGGGTGCAAGTACAAAGATGGAGCAAGTACAAAGAGGGTCCAAGTACAAAGATGGAGCAAGTACAAAGATGGAGCAAGTACAAAGATGGAGCAAGTACAAAGATGGAGCAAGTACAAAGATGGAGCAAGTACAAAGATGGAGCAAGTACAAAGAGGGTGCAAGTACAAAGAGGGTCCAAGTACAAAGATGGAGCAAGTACAAAGATGGAGCAAGTACAAAGATGGAGCAAGTACAAAGATGGAGCAAGTACAAAGATGGAGCAAGTACAAAGAGGGTGCAAGTACAAAGAGGGTGCAAGTACAAAGATGGAGCAAGTACAAAGATGGAGCAAGTACAAAGAGGGTCCAAGTACAAAGATGGAGCAAGTACAAAGATGGTGCAAGTACAAAGATGGTGCAAGTACAAAGATGGTGCAAGTACAAAGATGGTGCAAGTACAAAGATGGTGCAAGTACAAAGATGGTGCAAGTACAAAGATGGTGCAAGTACAAAGAGGGTGCAAGTACAAAGAGGGTGCAAGTACAAAGATGGAGCAAGTACAAAGATGGAGCATGTACAAAGATGGAGCAAGTACAAAGATGGAGCATGTACAAAGATGGAGCAAGTACAAAGAGGGTGCAAGTACAAAGATGGTGCAAGTACAGAGAGGGTGCAAGTACAGAGAGGGTGCAAGTACAAAGAGGGTGCAAGTACAAAGATGGAGCAAGTACAAAGATGGTGCAAGTACAAAGATGGTGCAAGTACAAAGATGGTGCAAGTACAAAGAGGGTGCAAGTACAGAGAGGGTGCAAGTACAAAGAGGGTGCAAGTACAAAGAGGGTGCAAGTACAAAGAGGGTGCAAGTACAAAGATGGAGCAAGTACAAAGATGGAGCATGTACAAAGATGGAGCATGTACAAAGATGGAGAATGTACAAAGATGGAGCAAGTACAAAGAGGGTGCAAGTACAAAGAGGGTGCAAGTACAAAGATGGTGCAAGTACAAAGATGGTGCAAGTACAGAGATGGAGCAAGTACAAAGATGGTGCAAGTACAGAGATGGAGCAAGCACAAAGATGGAGCAAGCACAAAGATGGAGCAAGCACAAAGATGGTGCAAGTACAAAGATGGTGCAAGTACAAAGATGGAGCAAGTACAAAGATGGAGCAAGTACAAAGATGGAGCAAGTACAAAGATGGAGCAAGTACAAAGATGGTGCAAACACAAAGAGGGTGCAAATACAAAGATGGAGCAAGTACAAAGATGGTGCAAGTACAAAGATGGAGCAAGTACAAAGATGGTGCAAACACAAAGATGGTGCAAGTACAAAGATGGAGCAAGCACAAAGATGGTGCAAGCACAAAGATGGTGCAAGTACAAAGATGGTGCAAGTACAAAGATGGTGCAAGCACAAAGATGGTGCAAGTACAAAGATGGTGCAAGTACAAAGATGGAGCAAGTACAAAGATGGTGCAAGTACAAAGATGGTGCAAGTACAAAGATGGAGCAAGTACAAAGATGGTGCAAGCACAAAGATGGTGCAAGCACAAAGATGGTGCAAGTACAAAGATGGTGCAAGTACAAAGATGGTGCAAGTACAAAGATGGTGCAAACACAAAGAGGGTGCAAGTACAAAGATGGAGCAAGTACAAAGAGGGTGCAAGTACAAAGATGGAGCAAGTACAAAGATGGAGCAAGTACAAAGATGGAGCAAGTACAAAGATGGAGCAAGTACAAAGATGGTGCAAGTACAAAGATGGTGCAAGTACAAAGATGGTGCAAGTACAAAGATGGTGCAAACACAAAGAGGGTGCAAGTACAAAGAGGGTGCAAGTACAAAGAGGGTGCAAGTACAAAGAGGGTGCAAGTACAAAGATGGTGCAAGTATGTTTTTTTTTATATATTTCGGAATCAAACAACCCCTTTAAGTCAACAGTGCGATGAACCCAGAGTGTCGCATTCAGGGCTTCTCCAGGGTTAGATGGTGAAGTATCACTTCAGGTCAAAACTGTAACTGGAATAGTTTTGATTGCACCTTGCCTGGCTCGGCCGCGGATTGCTCTTAATCATCAGGACGAGCCTGTTTAATGCTCTTCTTTTCGATGGGAAAAAGCCTGGGGCAGAACTTCAACCTGTTTTGTAATGACGCTATGATGAGAGCTGCTCTGTCTCTACACGAAATTCTGCTCTGTAACTGCTGGAAATCATTTCACTCACTGCAAGTCGAGACATCGCCGCGCCGTCAAGTGCCAATACCAAGAGCGTGAGAAAAATACCAACCTGCAGTCACGAGCGTGAAGGATCAGATACAGATCTCCTACACGTCAGGGTGCAGCACCCCGACAGCTGCCGGGGGGGGGGGGGGGGGACACGGCTGCACATTTCTTATAAATCTTTATTTTTATATATTTTTATATAGCGCTAACATACATAGCCAACGCACAGCAGAACCACAAGTCACAGAGGGTCGCAGAGGATACAACACATTTATCTACAACCTACCTACATACCTGGGGGACTGAAGGGGTTAATGCATGCTTATAAGGGCTTTTCAGTCCTGCCCCGACCCTTCATATAGCCCAATTCTGGGTGCCACTTATATAAACCCCTTCCTTTGGTGTCACAGGGCCGTGTACAAAGCTGTGGGCCGTAGTGTAGCTGTAAATTGGAGGCACACTTTTTTTTTCCTCTCAATTTTGGAAACAGCCTGAATTGCTACAAATAAGGCTGTGTGCGCACGATGCTGTTTTTCATGCGTTTACGCAGCGTTTTAAACTGCAGAGTAAATGCATGCGTTCTGCTTCCCCAGCAAAGTCTATGAGAAATCAGCAAATTCCATCCGCACGTTGCTTTTTTAAACGCAGCGTTTTGGATGCCAAATATTTGACAAAATCGACGCGTTTAAAAAAGCAGCATGTCACTTCTTTTGTGCGTTTTGGTTGCATTTTCCACCCATTGAAATAGATGACGGTCTTTCTGTCGGTCGGTCTCTCCCTCTCTCATACTCACCGATCACCAGCGCGGCGCTGCACGGCTGTCACAAAGCTCCCGCAGCTTCTCCTGCTTTGAAAATGCCGGACGCTCATTATTCCATCTCGTATTCCCTGCTTCCCCCGCCCACCGGCACCTATGATTGGTTGCAATCAGACGCGACTCCACGCTGAGTGACAGCTGTCTCACTGCAACCAATCCCAGCTGCCGATGGGCGGGTCTATATCGTGCAGTGAAATAAATAATTAAAAAAAACCAACAATGTGCGGTCCCCCCAATTTTGATACCAGCCGAGGTAAAGCCACACGGCTGAAGGTTGGTATTCTCAGGATTGGGAGCCCCACGTTATGGGGAGCCCCCCAGCCTAACAATATCAGCCAGCAGCCGCCCGGAATTGCCGCATCCATTAGATGCGACAGCCCAGGGACTCTACCGAGCTCATCCCAAATTGCCCTAGTGCGGTGGCAATCGGGGTAATAAGGAGTTAATGGCAGCCCATAGCTGCCACTAAGTCCTAGGTTAATCATGGCAGGAGTCTCCCCGAGATAACTTCCATGATTAACCTGTAAGTTAAAGAAAATAAAACACATACACCCAAAAAATCCTTTATTTGGAATAAAAGACAAAAAAAAATCACCCTCTTTCACCACTTTATTAACCCCCAAATAGCCCTCCAGGTCCGGCGTAATCCACACGAGGTCCCACGACACTTTCAGCTCTGCTACATGAAGCCGACAGGAGCGGCCGTATAGCACGACCGCTCTCTGTGAGCTACACAGAGCAACTGAAGTGAATCGCTCTGTCAGCGGTGACGTCATTCAGGTTACATGCGGCCACCGCTGGATCTTCCAACTGTGACAGCAAGTCGTCCAAGTGACTGAAGTGATCAGCAGTGCTCTCACTCCGATGATTTGCGGTCTTGCGTAGAGGACTCCAGCTGGCTGCGGGTAACATGAGTGATAGCACCGCTGATCGTGCGGCTCACTTCAGTCACTCAGGTGATTTGCGGTCACCGGTCAGTCCTTCACCGGTGACCGCAAATCAGGCTGCAGCACAGAGACAGAGCCGCGAGATGACAATGAAGTCGGGTGAAGTTCATCCGAGCTCATTCTGATCGCGCGGCTCTGTCTCGCAGCCAGCCATGCTCTATGGGGATGTAGCAGAGCCGAGTGGGAACGCACTGTCAAAAATGCATCCAAAATCCATTCAAAACGCATTCAAAATGCATCCAAAATGCATGCGTTGTGGATGCATTTTTTTTTGTCAAATGCAGCGTTTACAGTTGTCAAAACCCTGCAATTTATTTGTCAAGCCAGAATGCAGTGTGCGCACATAACCTAAGGCGGGCTTTGCACACTACAACATCGCAGGTGCGATGTCGGTTGGGTCAAATTGAAAGTGACGCACATCCGGCATCGCATGCGACATCGTAGTGTGTAAAGCCTAGATGATACGATTAATGAGCTCAAAATCGTCGTAATCGTATCATCGGTGCAGCGTCGGCGTAATCCATAATTACGCTGATGCGACGGTCTGATGTTATTCCTCGCTCCTGCGGCAGCACACATCGCTGTGTGTGAAGTCGCAGGAGCGAGGAACATCTCCTACCGGCGTCACCGCGGCTTCCGTAGGATATGCGGAAGGAAGGAGGTGGGCGAGATGTTTACATCCGGCTTATCTCCGCCCCTCCACCGCTATTGGCCGCCTGCCATGTGACGTCACTATGACGCCGCACGACCCGCCCCCTTAGGAAGGAGGCGAGTCTCCGGCCAGAGCGACGGTCGCAGGGCAGGTGAGTGCATGTGAAGCTGGCGTAGCGATAATTTACGCTACGCTATCACACGATATCATACCTGCGACGGGGGCGGGGACTATCGTGTGCAACATCGCAGCATCGGCTTGTGATGTCGCAACGTGCAAAGCCCGCCTAAGAGTTTACAGCTTGTTACAAAGCAGGAAGGTCAATGATAAATTCTGCAGCAAATATCAGTAAAGTTCATTGTGACAAAGCGTCGTCTGAAGACGTGAGAATGTCACGGGCTAATCGCAACGTGAACAAGCATGGTCATATGTCGTGTGATAGGAGAACGAGCGGTGACCGGAGAAGGTGCCCAGTAGCCCGTCCGGTCTAGTGACATGGGCATGACCTGTAAGCCGGGTGGTAATGGCCCTGGATTAGAGAGGAGAGAATCCAAAGATGAGGCTGCCGGACGGGACCCTCGTACCTGCAGGGATCTTCTGTGGGACGGCGCTAGGATGTCGGCAGGTACACCGGGGCTCAGACTGCTGACGAAGCCTGGACCTCGCTCATCTCTACCTGCTATCAGGAAGGCAATAATGTGGCCAGCATCCTTTTTTGTCAGTCGTTCCGGTCCCCCTGTTCTTCCATAACTTGCAGGCGACGCTGCTGTTTTTGGGTGACGTACCCTCCCTCACAGGCTGTATGTAAGAACAAGTGACTGGAGAAGGGGTGACCAGGATTTGGGGTGATCAGGACCCCCATTCCTCGGCTCAGCATTCAGATCTGCAGCACCAGTCTTCATCTCCATTGAGAAGTGCACGGAGATTTATGTCCAGACATGTCCCAGGAACAAAATCTGTTACACAAAGCTCTTTACATACAAATGAAATTCCCTGCAAATCCCGGGAACAATCATCCTCCGCTGGTTTGTAGAAGGGCCAGATTCCTCCACTTCATCCATCTACATGACATGAAAGTGGCTATTCTGCGAACTGGACGATAGGACCTGGAGACGTCTTCTCCTGTCACACAACGTGTCCTGAAGAAGGGGAAAGATTCTCTGAAACGCAAGGCAATAAAATCACTACTAAAGAATCCATTATTGTTCCTTACTACGGCAGCGCGGCATTCAACCCTTACATGTATATGCAGAGCAGATATGGATGTGCAGATACTGACCTCAGTATAGGAGGATACCTCAAACTAGAGGGAGAAGAGCAGATCTGAATGAGCAGATACCATAGTATGGGAGGATACTGCCAGAGGGAGAAGAGCAGCTCTGGATGTGCAGATACCATAGTATAGGAGGATACTGCCAGAGGGAGAAGAGCAGATCTGGATGTGCAGATACCATAGTATAGGAGGATACTGCCAGTCACAGGGAGAAGAGCAGATCTGGATGAGCAGATACCATAGTATAGGAAGATACTGCCAGTCAGAGGGAGAAGAGCAGATCTGGATGTGCAGATACCATAGTATAGGAGGATACTGCCAGTCAGAGGGAGAAGAACAGATCTGGATGTGCAGATACCTTAGTATAGGAGGATACTGCCAGTCACAGGGAAAAGATCAGCTCTGGATGAGCAGATACCATAGTATAGGAAGATACTGCCAGTCAGAGAGAGAAGAGCAGATCTGGATGAGCAGATACCATAGTATAGGAGGATACTGCCAGTCACAGGGAGAAGAACAGATCTGGATGTGCAGATACTGACCTTAGTATAGGAGGATACTGTCAGTCACAGGGAGAAGATCAGATCTGGATGAGCAGATACCATAGTATAGGAGGATACTGCCAGTCAGAGGGAGAAGAGCAGATCTGGATGAGCAGATACCGTAGTATAGGAGGATAATGCCAGTCACAGGGAGAAGAGCAGATCTGGATGTGCAGATACTGACCTTAGTATAGGAGGATACTGCCAGTCAGAGGGAGAAGAGCAGATCTGGATGAGCAGATACCATAGTATAGGAGGATACTGCCAGTCAGAGGGAGAAGAGCAGATCTGGATGAGCAGATACCGTAGTATAGGAGGATAATGCCAGTCACAGGGAGAAGAGCAGATCTGGATGTGCAGATACTGACCTTAGTATAGGAGGATACTGCCAGTCAGAGGGAGAAGAGCAGATCTGGATGAGCAGATACCATAGTATAGGAGGATACTGCCAGTCAGAGGGAGAAGAGCAGATCTGGATGTGCAGATACCATAGTATAGGAGGATAATGCCAGTCAGAGGGAGAAGAGCAGATCTGGATGTGCAGATACCATAGTATAGGAGGATACTGCCAGTCACAGGGAGAAGAGCAGATCTGGATGTACAGATACTGACCTTAGTATAGGAGGTTACTGCCAGTCAGAGGGAGAAGAGCAGATCTGGATGTGCAGATACCATAGTATAGGAAGATACTGCCAGTCAGAAGGAGAAGAGCAGATCTGGATGTGCAGATACTGACCATAGTATAGGAGGATACTGGATGTGCAGATACTGACCTCGGTATAGGAGGATACTGGATGTGCAGATACTGACCTCGGTATTGGTCTGGCGGCTCAGCAGAAAGGCTGCAGGAGGGGATAATTATGGTCACACATATCTACTCCAAGATTGAGCAATGGAGAATCCAAACAGGACATCTTGAGTAGTCCTTGTGGTGGACTCGCAGTGAAGGGGGTGTACAGTCTTATACAGTCCGGACCTTCAGGCGGGAAATGTAAAAATTCGCCTTTCCTAGCTGAAGGCCCTAATTAATACCTGTGCTTTGCAAATGTGACATCTATCGAGTGGGATCTTCCCCTTCCCCCGTTTCCGTACGAGTTTAGGCACCCCAAGGTATTGCCCTAGAATAATGCTCATTTCCCAGCTCATCCAGAACCAGAGGAAAGAGAATTCACAGATCTGATTAACCCTTTCAGTGCACAGCGATCGGGCTTTGCAGTAATCCCATATCTCCACTCCGATCCCAGACATCGCTGCGGGCATCGGTCGGGGGCACATTCCTCTCCTCCCAGAGTACCACCCTTGTCATGGCCTAGTGAGCAGCGTTTAATAATAATAGATGGCTAATCCCATGTGTTCCTGGCAGAGCAGACGTGGTCACAGCGCATTGTGTGTAGAGATCACGTGTGTACACACTAGATCACATTAGTGGAGAATGTACTCACCGCCAGTGCGGGAACGAGCCCGCCACGTCCCACGGCCCCAGAAAAGCTTCTATTAAGGATTATTACCCAGTGTCTTAGTCTTGATTTACACTATGGACCATTGTTGTAATAAAAGCACCTTCAATGTGGGAAACGTCTGTCCTCTGGCTGCACCGGGAGCGGAGGGGACAAATCTTTTATCTTCCTGCCAGATGTGGTTGAGTAAATTTAGAAATAAGGTGTTTGCCGTTCATGTCGCTACGTGAAGCGGATTCTGGCTGGAGAGTGACGTAAAGTGATCTGACATGACCTGAGGAGGTGCACCTGCCCGCAGACCGGGTGTGATCGGCAGGCACGACCGGACACGTGCGGAGACCCCGGCACGGCCGCTGACAACGCCACCAGGGCTTAGCCCTCCGTTGTGCCTTAATGCCTGGCTTTGTCCTCCTCTGTATACTCAGGACTCCAGGTGTTACTGATCCTAAAAGGATTCCTCAAATTCCCATTAACATACAAGGCTCGGCCTCTTCCATCAACAAGTTCTGCGCGTGCCATGAGACGAGGGAAAGACGGGATCAAAAGTAAAAAGCAAAGTGAATCCTCTTATACAGCACTGGTCAGGGCACTGGGAGGACAGAAGGCAGCACTGGTCAGGGCACAGGGGGGACATAAGGCAGCACTGGTCAGGGCACTGGGAGGACATAAGGCAGCACTGGTCAGGGCACAGGGGGGACATAAGGCAGCACTGGTCAGGGCACAGGGGGGACATAAGGCAGCACTGGTCAGGCCACTGGGAGGACAGAAGGCAGCACTGGTCAGGGCACTGGGAGGACAGAAGGCAGCACTGGTCAGGCCACTGGGAGGACAGAAGGCAGCACTGGTCAGGGCACAGGGGGGACATAAGGCAGCACTGGTCAGGGCACTGGGAGGACAGAAGGCAGCACTGGTCAGGGCACTGGGAGGACAGAAGGCAGCACTGGTCAGGCCACTGGGAGGACAGAAGGCAGCACTGGTCAGGGCACTGGGAGGACAGAAGGCAGCACTGGTCAGGGCACTGGGAGGACAGAAGGCAGCACTGGTCAGGGCACAGGGGGGACAGAAGGCAGCACTGGTCAGGCCACTGGGAGGACAGAAGGCAGCACTGGTCAGGGCACTGGGAGGACAGAAGGCAGCACTGGTCAGGGCACTGGGGGGACAGAAGGCAGCACTGGTCAGGGCACTGGGAGGACAGAAGGCAGCACTGGTCAGGGCACTGGGAGGACAGAAGGCAGCACTGGTCAGGCCACTGGGAGGACAGAAGGCAGCACTGGTCAGGGCACAGGGGGGACAGAAGGCAGCACTGGTCAGGGCACTGGGAGGACAGAAGGCAGCACTGGTCAGGGCACTGGGAGGACAGAAGGCAGCACTGGTCAGGGCACTGGGAGGACAGAAGGCAGCACTGGTCAGGGCACTGGGAGGACAGAAGGCAGCACTGGTCAGGGCACTGGGAGGACAGAAGGCAGCACTGGTCAGGGCACTGAGAGGACAGAAGGCAGCACTGGTCAGGGCACAGGGGGGACAGAAGGCAGCACTGGTCAGGGCACTGGGAGGACAGAAGGCAGCACTGGTCAGGACACTGAGAGGACAGAAGGCAGCACTGGTCAGGGCACAGGGGGGACAGAACCGCGGCACTGGTCAGGGCACTGGGAGGACAGGAGGCAGCACTGGTCAGGGCACTGGGGGACAGAAGGCAGCACTGGTCAGGGCACTGGGAGGACAGAAGGCAGCACTGGTCAGGGCACTGGGAGGACAGAAGGCAGCACTGGTCAGGGCACTGGGAGGACAGAAGGCAGCACTGGTCAGGGCACTGGGAGGACAGAAGGCAGCACTGGTCAGGGCACTGGGAGGACAGAAGGCAGCACTGGTCAGGGCACTGGGAGGACAGAAGGCAGCACTGGTCAGGGCACTGGGAGGACAGAAGGCAGCACTGGTCAGGGCACTGGGAGGACAGAAGGCAGCACTGGTCAGGGCACTGGGAGGACAGAAGGCAGCACTGGTCAGGGCACTGGGAGGACAGAAGGCAGCACTGGTCAGGGCACTGGGAGGACAGAAGGCAGCACTGGTCAGGGCACTGGGAGGACAGAAGGCAGCACTGGTCAGGACACTGAGAGGACAGAAGGCAGCACTGGTCAGGGCACAGGGGGGACAGAACCGCGGCACTGGTCAGGACACTGGGGGACAGAAGGCAGCACTGGTCAGGGCACTGGGAGGACAGAAGGCAGCACTGGTCAGGGCACTGGGGGACAGAAGGCAGCACTGGTCAGGGCACTGGGAGGACAGAAGGCAGCACTGGTCAGGGCACTGGGGGGACAGAACCGCGGCACTGGTCAGGGCACTGGGAGGACAGAAGGCAGCACTGGTCAGGGCACTGGGGGACAGAAGGCAGCACTGGTCAGGGCACTGGGAGGACAGAAGGCAGCACTGGTCAGGGCACTGGGAGGACAGAAGGCAGCACTGGTCAGGGCACTGGGGGGACAGAAGGCAGCACTGGTCAGGGCACTGGGAGGACAGAAGGCAGCACTGGTCAGGGCACTGGGGGGACAGAAGGCAGCACTGGTCAGGGCACTGGGGGGACAGAAGGCAGCACTGGTCAGGGCACTGGGGGACAGAAGGCAGCACTGGTCAGGGCACTGGGAGGACAGAAGGCAGCACTGGTCAGGGCACAGGGGGGACAGAACCGCGGCACTGGTCAGGGCACTGGGAGGACAGAAGGCAGCACTGGTCAGGGCACTGGGGGACAGAAGGCAGCACTGGTCAGGGCACTGGGAGGACAGAAGGCAGCACTGGTCAGGGCACTGGGAGGACAGAAGGCAGCACTGGTCAGGGCACTGGGGGGACAGAAGGCAGCACTGGTCAGGGCACTGGGAGGACAGAAGGCAGCACTGGTCAGGGCACTGGGGGGACAGAAGGCAGCACTGGTCAGGGCACTGGGGGACAGAAGGCAGCACTGGTCAGGGCACTGGGGGGACAGAAGGCAGCACTGGTCAGGGCACTGGGAGGACAGAAGGCAGCACTGGTCAGGGCACTGGGGGGACAGAAGGCAGCACTGGTCAGGGCACTGGGAGGACAGAAGGCAGCACTGGTCAGGGCACTGGGAGGACAGAAGGCAGCACTGGTCAGGACACTGGGGGGACAGAACCGCAGCACTGGTCAGGGCACTGGGAGGACAGAAGGCAGCACTGGTCAGGGCACTGGGGGGACAGAAGGCAGCACTGGTCAGGGCACTGGGAGGACAGAAGGCAGCACTGGTCAGGACACTGGGGGGACAGAACCGCAGCACTGGTCAGGGCACTGGGAGGACAGAAGGCAGCACTGGTCAGGCCACTGGGAGGACAGAACCGCAGCACTGGTCAGGGCACTGGGAGAACAGAAGGCAGCACTGGTCAGGCCACTGGGAGGACAGAAGGCAGCACTGGTCAGGACACTGGGGGACAGAAGGCAGCACTGGTCAGGGCACTGGGAGGACAGAAGGCAGCACTGGTCAGGGCACTGGGAGGACAGAAGGCAGCACTGGTCAGGGCACTGGGAGGACAGAAGGCAGCACTGGTCAGGGCACTGGGAGGACAGAAGGCAGCACTGGTCAGGGCACTGGAAAGACGAACTGCAGCACTGGTGAAGCCACTGGGAGGACAGAACCGCAGCACTGGTCAGGTCCCCACGATATCTGCTGGAGGTGACACTACGATAAGCTCTTCCATATTACATTGGCACTATCCCCTTCTCTGGGGACATTCGTTGGTGGATATTACAGCTGCAGATTGAGGTGATCTATACGTGGCCATGACGGTGGAGCCGCTATCCGCGGGCAGGAACCGGCCGGCTCCAGTCCCTTTACTGCTGTGTATGTATAAACACTTCACAGCTCACATCTCAATTACATCTAAATACAAGTCCAACAACTTTCTCCACAAGCTTCTGAATGTTAGAGATAAATGGAGCAATAAAAGATTGCAACATTTGTGTCCACAAAAACAACCCTACCTAGACACCGCGTGCTCCAGACTATGGCGGGGGTCTCATCACCACCAAAAGTAATGGAATAGGGGCACAGAGGAGTGTGCTCATTATACTATACAGTAACAATCCTCCCAACACACCGTGTGCTCCAGACTATGGCGGGGGTCTCATCACCACCAATAGTAATGGAACAGGGGCACAGAGGAGTGTGCTCATTATACTATACAGTAACAACCCTCCCAACACACCGTGTGCTCCAGACTATGGTGGGGGTCTGCCAGATGCCAAGTCCCTTATATATTATATACCAAAGTGATACAGCGGCTGCCAGATGCCACATCCGTTATATAATACATCCCGGAGTGACACAGTGGCTGCCAGATGCCACGTCTTATATATTATGTCCCGCAATGACACAGTGGCTGCCAGATGCCACGTCCCTTATATATTACATCCCGCAGTGACAGAGCGGCTGCCAGATGCCACGTCCCGTATATATTACATCCCGCAATGACACAGCGGCTGCCAGATGCCACGCCCCTTATATATTACATCCCGCAGTGACAGAGCGGCTGCCAGATGCCACGTCCCGTATATATTACATCCCGCAATGACACAGCGGCTGCCAGATGCCACGTCCCTTATATACTACATCCCGCAGTGACAGAGCGGCTGCCAGATGCCACGTCCCGTATATAATACATCCCGCAATGACACAGCGGCTGCCAGATGCCACGTCCCTTATATATTACATCCCGGAGTGACACAGTGGCTGCCAGATGCCACGTCCCGTATATATTACATCCCGCAATGACACAGCGGCTGCCAGATGCCACGTCCCTTATATATTACATCCCGGAGTGACGCAGCGGCTGCCAGATGCCTCAGTTATCGCTCTGCCCAGTATCTGACCCGTCTTATCACTGGATTTCTGCGCTACTTGACCGGTGCAGAGGACGCCGCGTCCCTCAGGCCTGATCTAATTATAAAGCTGCCGTGACCGCGCTGTCATTCCTCGCAGTCACAAATGTTCTGCCACTAAATGCAGATAAATGAAGACATAAACTGAAGGGAAATCTAGATGTGAGGCTTTACTTTTACTTTTCCCATTTCTCCATATAACGACTGTACAGCTGCAGCCTCCACCTCACGATCCGACCTCCATTACCTCCGACAGCTCCGGCCTCACGATCCGACCTCCATTACCACTGACAGCTCCGGCCTCACGATCCGACCTCCATTACCTACAACAGCTCCAACCTCACGATCCGACCTCCATTACCTCTGACAGCTCCGGCCTCGCGATCCGACCTCCATTACCACTGACAGCTCCGGCCTCACGATCCGACCTCCATTACCACTGACAGCTCCGGCCTCACGATCCGACCTCCATTACCACTGACTGCTCCAACCTCACGATCCGACCTCCATTACCTCTGACAGCTCCGGCCTCGCGATCCGACCTCCATTACCACTGACAGCTCCGGCCTCACGATCCGACCTCCATTACCACTGACAGCTCCGGCCTCACGATCCGACCTCCATTACCTCTGACAGCTCCGGCCTCACGATCCCACCTCCATTACCACTGACAGCTCCAGCCTCACGATCCCACCTCCATTACCTCTGACAGCTCCGGCCTCACGATCCGACCTCACGATCCGACCTCCATAGTCACTGACAGTTCCAGCCTCACGATCCGACCTCCATAACCACTGACAGATCCAGCCTCACGATCCGACCTCCATTACCACCGACAGCTCCAGCCTCACGATCCGACCTCCATTACCACCGACAGCTCCAGCCTCACGATCCGACCTCCATTACATCTGACAGCTCCAGCCTCACGATCCGACCTCCATTACCACTGACAGCTCCGGCCTCACGATCCGACCTCCATTACCACTGACAGCTCCGACCTCACGATCCGACCTCCATTACCTCTGACAGCCCCGACCTCGCGATCCGACCTACATTACCACTGACAGCTCCGGCCTCACGATCCGACCTCCATTACCTCTGACAGCTCCAGCCTCACGATCCCACCTCCATTACCTCTGACAGCTCCAGCCTCACGATCCCACCTCCATTACCTCTGACAGCCCCGACCTCGCGATACGACCTACATTACCACTGACAGCTCCGGCCTCACGATCCAACCTCCATTACCACTGACAGCTCCAGCCTCACGATCCCACCTCCATTACCTCTGACAGCTCCGGCCTCGGGGCGCCCCCAGCCGAATCACGCCTGTATCTGCCGGGTGTCTCCCCAGGCACAAACTACAAATCCCAGGCAGGACAGGTACTAGGAAAAGTAAGTGAACCCTTTGGAATCAGCTGGATTTCTGCATTGATCACTAATACAACGGATCTGATTGCATCTAAGTAACAATCCACAGACAAATCTAATGCAACCAATGTAATAATAATAATTGTACAATCCTGACTTTTCTTGGGCACATCCACTACACGTCTACAGTTGAGGGCAAAGAAGTGACCCTCGGGGTAAAGAGTTATTCTCATCTCCATGATCCTCTCCCAATATGTAATAATATTCCAAAAAGGTAGAGCAGAAAGCAGGTTTCAAAGTCCGCGCCAGACCACAAAGAATCCAGATGCTTGTCAGTAAATTCTTTCTTTATTTATTTTTTCACAGGTCTACGCGTTTCGAGGACATATCCGTCCTCATCATCAGGACAAAGTACAAAGAAAGACTATAGTCTTTCTTTGTACTTTGTCCTGATGATGAGGACAGATATGTCCTCGAAACGCGTAGACCTGTGAAAAAATAAATAAAGAAAGAATTTACTGACAAGCATCTAGATTCTTTGTGGTCTGGCGCGGACTTTGAAACCTGCTTTCTGCTCTACCTTTTTGGAATACATCTATACTGCGGGACCGCTGCCTTCCACATTTATTACGTGCCTTCATAGGGGTTGTGACTTGCACAACCCCTTCAGGTGAGTGTACTAACCCACACTTGCCCCCACGTGTCATACCGGGTAAGACCCTATTTTGCGCCTTTTTTTTCCACAGTTATCCTTATCAATATGTAATATTAGCAAATACCTCCAATTAGATATATAATATAGTTCTCCTGATGTCTCTTACCTCATGTGCAGGGCATTGCAGTAGCTTAGGTAATCAAGGTTAAGACCACTCATATAATGTCAGTTGCTCGTGGTCATAACCATGGACACCTAAGCTCCTGCAATGCCCTGCACATGAGGTAAGAGACATAGCTAATCAGGAGAACTATACTACATTTCTAATTAGAGATATTTGCTAATATTACACCTACTACATCGTGGAGATGGGAATACCCCTTTAATGACTTGTTCAGCAGCTTATTAGCAGAAAGATGATCCCATTATGGCCAAACCAGATATGTAGCGCCCCGAACGATGGCCATCTGTGGTGGCCCCATAGCCCGTCTGGTCTTGGGCTGGGCTCTCCGGACCGGATCTTCTGCACTGGAGAAGAACGATTGTCCTAATCACAGCGGGGTCTGTTTTTCTCGGAGGTGGAGAACAAAAAAAACAAACAACGATTCACCATCGTTTCCCATCGGTCAGTCCGTGAGTGTCAGACTGCACCCACCGTCACCCGAGCCCGATCTGTGCAGGCCACAATTGACAAATAAAGCTAGTTAGTCATGGAGGCGTCTCATTTTCTCAATTACCGAGTTTTCATAAGACTTTATGGATAAGTCATGTGCGGATTCACGACCTTCCCATCCCCTAATAGAATGGTCGGCTGCGGAGGACGCCGCACAGTGATTTCTGCAGAGAGGGCGCCAGGTTTCTACACCTCTCCTCCACTCTGCAGGAGCTGCAATACATGAGGGTCACGTCAGCATCCGAATTCACAGCTGAAAACACGCGGAAAATACACAACGTGGAGACCTGCAGGAGCCAGGACTAAGGGAAGAAGGAGCATCGGCCTCCAGAGTCCTGGATAATGTCCTATGGGCAGAGGAGAAAACAACCCTCCATGTGGAGCCGGCGGAGGACGGCACCGGCCTGAACATTGGACAAATCAGTGAAGGAACAACAAATGTACAAGGTTATGAAAACAACCATCCAAAAGACAATGCCCTAACACACAAAGAACGGACGGAAAAGAAAACCTGTGCCTTGTATTGACCGAGTCCTGACCATGACACTCCGGAGACTCTGTGCCCCCGACCCCTCCAGAGACTCTGTGCCCCCGACCCCTCCAGAGACTCTGTGCCCCCGACCCCTTCAGAGACTCTGTGCCCCCGACCCCTCCAGAGACTCTGTGCCCCCGACCCCTACAGAGACTCTGTGCCCCCGACCCCTCCAGAGACTCTGTGCCCCCGACCCCTCCAGAGACTCTGTGCCCCCGACCCCTTCAGAGACTCTGTGCCCCCGACCCCTCCAGAGACTCTGTGCCCCCGACCCCTCCAGAGACTCTGTGCCCCCGACCCCTCCAGAGACTCTGTGCCCCCGACCCCTCCAGAGACTCTGTGCCCCCGACCCCTCCAGAGACTCTGTGCCCCCGACCCCTCCAGAGACTCTGTGCCCCTGACCCCTCCAGAGACTCTGTGCCCCCGACCCCTCCAGAGACTCTGTGCCCCCGACCCCTCCAGAGACTCTGTGCCCCCGACCCCTCCAGAGACGCTGCACCCCATAAAGTAATAAAATGATCAAATTCTATAACATTGTGCAAATCGTGTTCAGCTACAGAAAAGGTTTGGGGGAAAATATGGGTGCACTTACTTTCCCCCTGTCCTGTGATTATACATGACATGTCAGTATCTTATAACTTTAGGTTGGTCTATAGCTCTTACTTAATCAGTCAACATTTTTTAGTAATTTAATCTATAAAGGTGTGTGTGTGTGTGTGTGTGTGTGTGTGTGTGTGTGTTTATATATATATATATATATATATATATATATATATATATATATATATATATATATATATATATATATATATATATATATATATATATATATATATATATATATATATATATATGTATGTCTGCTAAAGGAATCCGCATTGTCGCATTAACAACCACAAAATTTTGCACATACGCCTCGTGTGACTCAGGGAACGTCATAGACTATGTTTTGATGGGAAAATATAACCCTGCGCTTTACAGTTACTCTCCAAAAAACCTGCCTACATTAAAGTCAATAGAGCTGCGAGCTACAGGTTATTAATAGCAGCTAATAGTGGTTGCTATAGGAACAAAATAAATTGTTAGTATAAGAAGCTTCTGTGTGAGGTAATATGATGTCGGTGGGGAGACGGATAGAGAGAGACACACAGTCAAAGAGACAGTCACAGGCAGACAGACAGGGAAAGAGACAGAGAGAGAGAGAGACAGTCAAAAAGAAAGAGGCAGACAGACAGACAGGGAAAGAGACGGGCAGACTGGGAAAAAGACAGAGACAGGGAAAGACACAGGGAAAGAGACAGGGAAAGAGACAGGGAAAGAGACAGGGAAAGAGACAGGGAAAGAGACAGGGAAAGAGACAGGGAAAGAGACAGGGAAAGAGACAGGGAAAGAGACAGGGAAAGAGACAGGGAAAGAGACAGGGAAAGAGACAGCGACAAGGAAAGAAACAGAGACAATGAAAGAGAGACTGGGAAAGAGACAGACACAGAGAGAGACAGACACAGAGAGAGAGACAGACAGACACAGAGACTGATACAGAGAGGCACAGACAGACTGACAAAGATAGACACAGACAAACAGGGAAAGAGACAGAGACAGACAGGGTAAGAGACAGAGACAGACACAGACACACAGAGACAGACAGGTAAAGAGACAGACACAGACACACAGAGACAGACACACAGAGACAAACAGACAGAGACTGACAGAGAGACAGTCACTATCCGGGGCAACGCCCGGGTACTACAGCTAGTTAATGTATAAATTTAGGAAGTTGCAAAAGGTTAGATAGATAAATAGTAAGAAAACAAGATTAATGTCCATGGAGAACAGAGAACATAGTAAATGTATATATAAGGTATATACAATATCACATCGGCAGGATTGCTGAGTCTAACCAGACCACAGCCGGCCAAGCACCAGAGCCGACCATCACCGCACGTTGCCGAAAAACAGTGACATAAAGACAGTGGCAGAAGCAGCGTCCACCAAAGGGTGGAAACAAGGGAAAATTGCAAACAAGAAGGGGCAGCCACTTGTACGATATCTGCCATTTCTACATATATACAGTATGTACACTCCACAGATCACAGTGCACATCAGCTCATCCAGCAACGCCACAGATGCTGGACCCTCCGGAGACGTCAGTGATAAAGGTCTCCGGCCCTCGTCCCCCACCATTTGTAGCATTCTCCTCTGTGCAGGTGATGGACGGTAAATATACACTTTCCAGTGAAAGTTTCTGCTGCACAAAATATCTGTGAGTTCAGTATCTGCTGCTCACAGAGCACAAGGTGTATATTTATTTATATTTATATATATATATATATATATATATATATATATATATATATATATATATATATATATATATATAAATAACTATCCATATATATCAGATCCAGGAGATATCTTCTGGTGCTCCATCACTGGTACGGAGTAAGATGGTCCATATAATCAGATCCGGGATGTCTGCAGTCCCATCATCCAGATGCATCATCAGATCAAGCCGGTGTCAGGCACACAAGTATTCCCATCCATAACACCGTCCTCAGCCGCTGATAGAATCCACTGATGATGTCCTGGGATTCTGCTTTCCATCACAATTTGCAAAGAAAAATATTCCTGAGTGTGAAGTCGGTGCATATGGCAGAGGATGAGCAGCGCTGTCCCCACGTCTGTATCCGGCAGATGATGAGCAGCGCTGTCCCCACGTCTGTATCCAGCAGAGGATGAGCAGCGCTGTCCCCACGTCTGTATCTGGCAGAGGATGAGCAGCGCTGTCCCCACGTCTGTATCCAGCAGAGGATGAGCAGCGCTGTCCCCACGTCTGTATCTGGCAGAGGATGAGCAGCGCTGTCCCCACGTCTGTATCCGGCAGAGGATGAGCAGCGCTGTCCCAACGTCTGTATCCGGCAGATGATGAGCAGCGCTGTCCCCACGTCTGTATCCAGCAGAGGATGAGCAGCGCTGTCCCCACGTCTGTATCCGGCAGAGGATGAGCAGCGCTGTCCCCACGTCTGTATCCGGCAGAGGATGAGCAGCGCTGTCCCCACGTCTGTATCCATCAGAGGATGAGCAGCGCTGTCCCCACGTCTGTATCCAGCAGAGGATGAGCAGCGCTGTCCCCACGTCTGTATCCAGCAGAGGATGAGCAGCGCTGTCCCCACGTCTGTATCCGGCAGAGGATGAGCAGCGCTGTCCCCACGTCTGTATCCAGCAGAGGATGAGCAGCGCTGTCCCCACGTCTGTATCCAGCAGAGGATGAGCAGAGGATGAGGGTTACATCACATACAATGACAGCAGCAGATGTGACACAGCATGGGAAGCACCAAGTCCCACAATTCTGGCTTTACCTGTACATCTGGGTGGAGGACTCTAAATCACACGCTGATGACAATCTCCATCTAATGCTTTATTACTACCCACACAGCTCAGGTCAGGAGCATCTTATAAGAGGAGCACAGGACAGGATTGTACAGAGACAGGTGCAGCTCAGGGGCCTGTACACCCCTCTGTACGGAGGCAGGTGCAGCTCAGGGGCCTGTACACCCCTCTGTACGGAGGCAGGTGCAGCTCAGGGGCCTGTACACCCCTCTGTACGGAGGCAGGTGCAGCTCAGGGGCCTGTACACCCCTCTGTACGGAGGCAGGTGCAGCTCAGGGGCCTGTACACCCCTCTGTACGGAGGCAGGTGCAGCTCAGGGGCCTGTACACCCCTCTGTACGGGGGCAGGTGCAGCTCAGGGGCCTGTACACCCCTCTGTACGGGGGCAGGTGCAGCTCAGGGGCCTGTACACCCCTCTGTACGGGGCAGGTGCAGCTCAGGGGCCTGTACACCCCTCTGTACGGGGGCAGGTGCAGCTCAGGGGCCTGTACACCCCTCTGTACGGGGGCAGATGCAGCTCAGGGGCCTGTACACCCCTCTGTACGGGGGCAGGTGCAGCTCAGGGGCATGTAGACCCCTCTGTACGGGGGCAGGTGCAGCTCAGGGGCCTGTACACCCCTCTGTACGGGGGCAGGTGCAGCTCAGGGGCCTGTACACCCCTCTGTACGGGGGCAGATGCAGCTCAGGGGCCTGTACACCCCTCTGTACGGGGGCAGGTGCAGCTCAGGGGCATGTAGACCCCTCTGTACGGGGGCAGGTGCAGCTCAGGGGCCTGTACACCCCTCTGTACGGGGGCAGGTGCAGCTCAGGGGCCTGTACACCCCTCTGTACGGGGCAGGTGCAGCTCAGGGGCCTGTACACCCCTCTGTACGGGGGCAGGTGCAGCTCAGGGGCCTGTACACCCCTCTGTACGGGGGCAGGTGCAGCTCAGGGGCCTGTACACCCCTCTGTACGGGGCAGGTGCAGCTCAGGGGCCTGTACACCCCTCTGTACGGGGGCAGGTGCAGCTCAGGGGCCTGTACACCCCTCTGTACGGGGGCAGGTGCAGCTCAGGGGCCTGTACACCCCTCTGTACGGGGCAGGTGCAGCTCAGGGGCCTGTACACCCCTCTGTACGGGGGCAGGTGCAGCTCAGGGGCCTGTACACCCCTCTGTACGGGGGCAGGTGCAGCTCAGGGGCCTGTACACCCCTCTGTACGGGGGCAGGTGCAGCTCAGGGGCCTGTACACCCCTCTGTACGGGGGCAGGTGCAGCTCAGGGGCCTGTACACCCCTCTGTACGGGGGCAGGTGCAGCTCAGGGGCCTGTACACCCCTCTGTACGGGGGCAGGTGCAGCTCAGGGGCCTGTACACCCCTCTGTACGGGGGCAGGTGCAGCTCAGGGGCCTGTACACCCCTCTGTACGGGGGCAAGTGCAGCTCAGGGGCCTGTACACCCCTCTGTACGGGGGCAGGCGCAGCTCAGGAGCCTGTACACCCCTCTGTACGGGGGCAGATGCAGCTCAGGGGCATGTTCACCCCTCTGTACAGGGGCAAGTGCAGCTCAGGGGCCTGTACACCCCTCTGTACGTGGGGCAGGTGCAGCTCAGGGGCCTGTACACCCCTCTGTACGGGGGCAGGTGCAGCTCAGGAGCCTGTACACCCCTCTGTACGGGGGCAGATGCAGCTCAGGGGCATGTACACCCCTCTGTACGGGGGCAGGTGCAGCTCAGGGGCCTGTACACCCCTCTGTACGGGGGCAGGTGCAGCTCAGGGGCATGTAGACCCCTCTGTACGGGGGCAGGTGCAGCTCAGGGGCATGTACACACGTACACGGGTCTATCACCCGAACGACATACAGAATACTAAACGGATTTCACACGACTTTTCTGGATGACAATCGTCCGGCTTTTTCTCCTGAGATGTGAGGGAATCCTTCCAGTGCTCCTCGAGCTCGGCACCTGTTGACGATTTATACACCGGCCGTACATGACTCGGGGACAAGCCCCGGCATCTCATGTTTACATACAGGCTTTTTCGGTTAGTCATGATGACAGTAGGAGACTCATGGGAACGCACTCTTGGAAGCGCAAGGAGCAGGTTCAAACCTGAAGTCGTCTTAATCCAGTTTCTGGTGATGCAACAAAAATAATTATTCTCGGGCTTATTTGCTTGTTATCACTGACATGATTTCATCATGATGGAGCAGAGGAGACATGAAGAGACCGAGGGCTACGCTGCGCCCCCTCCGAGGGGAGGCAATGCCAAACCCAACCCAACAATACCCAGACTGCTCCGGAGCCCCTGACCATGCCCCACACAGCAGAGCTAACGGTAGATACGAGGGGCGATCCAAAAGTAATGATAATCAATAATAAAACACAATGAATATATTAAAAAAAAAAAAAAAAATATCTACATAGTCTCCTAACAAGTCTATACATTTAGTCTATCTCTTTGCTAAACTTAGAATTTCCTTCGAAAAAAATTCTTGATCTTGACCCTCAAAAAAAATCCCCAACAGAGGTTATCACGTCGCTATTGTTGTCAAATTTCTTGCCCCGGAGGTGTTCCTTGAGGTGAGGAAAGAGAAAGAAGTCACTGGGGGCTAGATCTGGCAAATAGGGAGGGGGGGGGGGGGGGGGGGGGTGTTCCACCAGTTCAAAGCCCGCTTCTTGAATTGGTTGCCATGGCAACTGCAGCTTTGTGAGCCGGCGCGTTATCTTGGTGAAACAGCACTCCAGCCCGCATTTTGCCGCGCCTTTTCTCCTTGATAGCCTCCCGCTATCTTCTTATTTGTTCTGCGTAGTAGGAACCCGTAATAGTGGCTTCCATCTCCAAATAGTCCACCATAATAATTCCTTCAGCGTCTCAAAAACCGGACGCCATAACCTTTCCTGCTGAGCTTGACACTTTGAATTTCTTCGGCGGCGGTTCGTCAGCTCGTTTCCATGTCATCGATTGTTGTTTAGTTTCGGGATCAGTGGTGGATCCAGGTCTCGTCCATGGTCAAAAAACGTGACAAAAAAATTCTCCTTGTCTGCTTGGAACTTTTCGAGATTTGCTATTGAAATGTTAACTCGTTTCTTCTGTTGCTCGTCGGTTAACATTTTTGGCACCCAACGCACGGAGACCTTTCTCATATGCAATTCTTTTGCAAGGATTCTTTGAATACTGCCATATGAGATCCCTGTGACCTCAGCTACATGCCTGATAGTCACTCTTCCATCTGCCAATACAACGTCCTCAACTTTTTTCACGTTTTCTTCATTGAGGGACGTGGATGGGCGTCCTTGACGATGGTCATCTTCTGTCGATGTTCTTCCCAGCTTAAATTCCTTGGCCCAGCGTGCAACTGTGGAATATGGGGGAGAAGAGTCCCCCAATGTTTCCACCAAGTCGCTGTGTATGTCTTTGGTAGTCATTTTTTTCAAGCAGAGGTATTTGATGACAGCTCTGAGCTCGTTTTTTTTCCATTTTGATGTTCACTCCTCGGCAGTTCATATTCAAATGAATGTAGCTCCCGGGAATCGTGGCCAATTTAAGTGATTTTTTTATCCTGGACTAGTGGGTACCTAAAGGCCCCGTCACACTAAGCAACATCGCTAGCAACATCGCTGCTAACGAACAACTTTTGTGACGTTGCTAGCGATGTTGCTGTGTGTGACATCCAGCAACAACCTGGCCCCTGCTGTGAGGTCGTTGGTTGTTGCTGAATGTCCTGGGCCATTTTTTAGTTGTTGCTGTCCCGCTGTGAAGCACAGATCACTGTGTGTGACAGCGAGACAGCAACAACTAAATGTGCAGGCAGCAGGAGCCGGCTTCTGCGGAGGCTGGTAACCAATGTAAACATCGGGTAACCAAGAAGCCATGTCCTTGGTTACCCGATATTTACCTTTGTTACCAGCCTCCTCCGCTCTCACTGTCAGTGCCGGCTCCTGCTCTGTGCACATGTAGCTGCAGCACACATCGGGTTAATTAACCCGATGTGTGCTGTAACTAGGAGAGCAAGGAGCCAGCGCTAAGCATTGTGCGCTGCTCCCTGCTCTGTGCACATGTAGCTGCAGCACACATCGGGTTAATTAACCCGATGTGTGCCGTAACTAGGAGAGCAAGGAGCCAGCGCTAAGCATTGTGCGCTGCTCCCTGCTCTGTGCACATGTAGCTGCAGCACACATCGGGTTAATTAACCCGATGTGTGCCGTAACTAGGAGAGCAAGGAGCCAGCGCTAAGCATTGTGCGCTGCTCCCTGCTCTGTGCACATGTAGCTGCAGCACACATCGGGTTAATTAACCCGATGTGTGCTGTAACTAGGAGAGCAGGGAGCCAGCGCTAAGCAGTGTGCGCTGCTCCCTGCTCTGTGCACATTTAGCTGCAGCACACATCGGGTAATTAACCCGATGTGTGCTGTAACTAGGAGAGCAGGGAGCCAGCGCTCAGTGTGCGCTGCTCCCTGCTCTCTGCACGTGTAGCTCCGTGCGGTGGTAACCAAGGTAAATATCGGGTTGGTTACCCGATATTTACCTTAGTTACCAAGCGCAGCATCTTCCACGCGGCGCTGGGGGCTTGTCACTGGTTGCTGGTGAGCTCACCAGCAACTTGTGTAGCGACGCTCCAGCGATCCCTGCCAGGTCAGGTTGCTGGTGGGATCGCTGGAGCGTCGCAGTGTGACATCTCACCAGCAACCTCCTAGCAACTTACCAGCGATCCCTATCGTTGTTGGGATCGCTGGTAAGTTGCTTAGTGTGACTGGACCTTAAGAGAGAAGAAAATATTTTATTTTAATTTCTGTGTGCAATAGAAATAACCGATTATAATTACTTTTGGATCGCCCCTCGTATAATGTATACGTACAACACTGAACCCCGGGTCCCATTGACGGTGTATGGACGACGACCGGGTCCTGCCAAGACCAAATCGCTCACGGTCTCCGCACATTTCTCCTAATCGCAGCCCCCGATGTTCTCTACAGAGGGTCCTGCACACCATCTACAATAAAAGCGTGCGGTTTATGAAATCCATTCCTGGCGATACACCATTTTGTCTGGTTCACTATGATAGCACCTATCTCACGCAAACAAAGATAAGCGGCAGAAGGCAAATAAACAAAATATTCTAAAGCAAGTTGTACAATGCGGCCCTTTCATAGCGACGTAGGTAAATAATGGACGTGGGAAAAACCTCTGCTGAGAACGACAGGACAGCGTTTAGGGGCCGACACTTATAGGAGCAGGTAACATACAGGCAATGCTCACGTCACATCCTGCCTGGAGATGGCCCAGACTGAAAGCTGCCTGAAGAAGAGCTGAGAAACGCCCAATAGAAGGAATCTACACCACGTCCTGCCTGGAGATGGCCCGGACTGAAAGCTGCCTGAAGAAGAGCTGAGAAACGCCCAATAGAGGGAATCCACATCATATCCTGCCTGGAGATGGCCCAGACTGAAAGTAGCCTGAAGAAGAGCTGAGAAACGCCCAATAGAGGGAATCCATGTCATGTCCTGCCTGGAGACGACCCGGACTGAAAGCTGCCTGAAGAGGTGCTGAGAAACGCCTAATAGAGGAAATCCATGTCACATCCTGCCTGAAGACGGTTGAGACTGAAAGCTGCCCGAAGAAGTGCTCAGAAACGCCCAATAGAGGGAATCCACGTCATGTTCTGCCCGGAGACGGGCACTCTGAAAGCTGCCTGAAGAAGAGCTGAGAAATGCCCAATAGAAGGAATCCACGTCACATCCTCCCTGGAGACGGCCCAGACTGAAAGCTGCCTGAAGTAGAACTGAGAAACGCCCAATAGAGGGAATCCACATCACGTCCTGCCTGGAGACGGCTGAGACTGAAAGCTGCCTGAAGAAGTGCTCAGAAACGCCCAATAGAGGGAATCCACGTCACGTTCTGCCTGGAGACGACACGGACTGAAAGCTGCCTGAAGAGGTGCTGAGAAACGCCCAATAGAGGGAATTCATGTCACATCCTGCCTGAAGACGGTTGAGACTGAAAGCTGCCTGAAAAAGTGCTCAGAAACGCCCAATAGAAGGAATCCACATAACGTCCTGCCTGGAGACGGCCCGGACTGAAAGCTGCCTGAAGAGCTGAGAAACGCCCAATAGAGGGAATCCACATTACGTCCTCTCTGGAGACGGCCCAGACTGAAAGCTGCCTGAAGAAGTGACTAGACACCCAATAGAAAAAACAGACCCCAAATTAATACATTATACAAAACGACCTGTTCAGATCTTCAGTCTTTTCAGCATCTTTTAACTGTTTCAGGTTTCCAAAGAAGCCAAACAGTAAAAAGCACACTGAAAACACTCAGTAAAATCAGCCAAAGATCAAAGAACATAAAAAAAGTCATTTGTAAAGGGGTTATGCCAGAAGGCAGATGCAATGCATTCATAATACGGTGAATATATAGGATCAGATATTGTATATATTGAGCAGTGATCAGCGACGCCCAGCCTTATCCACAATGATGGACGGATAATCCGGGGGTACAGAGGTCGGGCTTTCTGTAGTGATCTGCAACCTGATACTTGACAATCGATGGATAAAACGTCTACTCTCAATGGTTTGGGGCAGTGTAGACGCACTGGGCAGAAGCTGCTGATGTTTCTCCTTCCACATACGGTAGATGAAGTGACCTCGGAGACTTCCCTCCTCCTTCCACGTCAGACTCCTGGGATTTCGGGCATTTTTGGTCTGCAGCCCTCATTACTCGATATCCTGCCCTAATGAAGCAGCAGTCAGGTGTCTGGTTGGATGCTGCTACCTGCAGAGGATTTCATGCTTACACGAGATCTGCAGATGTTTGCCCCCTGGCATGAGATTTCCCAGGAAAGTTGGCAGCACATCCACCCAAGGCCGAGGTCAAGAGCAGAGAATGTCTCAGAGCTGCTGGTTTCCTTCACTTTTCCCTGTGCTATGGGGTCTGGCTCCTTGGGAACGAGAAGGGGGCTTCCAGCAGGGTGGAGGATTTGCCAGATTCCCATGGAAGAATGTGATTTGGATGTAAGAGTTGACATCCCGAGGTGCAGGTCCTGTGATGGGACGTCTCTTTGTGAGGGCGACTTCACATTCACCATGAGAACAGCTGGGCCCCTCGCCGTGCCCCTCACCGTCCCCCTCAACTCCGCACTTATTAATAGAATTCACAGTTTATTTTCAATACATTTTCTATAAATGCTCAAGAAAGCAAAAAGGTCATAAATCAGTGGGAAGGAACGGACATTTGCATTTATCAGGACGCATGGGGTCCGGTCTCATGGATCAAGCACCAAGAGCTGAAATACTGGTGGGGAAAGTATTATGCAGGGACAAACCCCAGACATATGGGCACTTTACTATCTGTAGGATGTTATCTGACATGAGGCCCCACACAGCAGAGCCGACTATGCGGGGTTTTATGTAACCATCACATAACCCAAGAGTCGCCTTCCCCGTAGTGGTGACAGACATCGCCATCACCCTGCATGGCGATATCAGGCCCTGACCATGCGGAGCCCGGCACAGCCACCGGAAAGTCGTGCCCAACACCTGAAACCACGTATTATTGCATTGGAGGAACCTGAGAAACCCGAGTCCTGCTAATGTCCATGCTCTCAATGCAATTATACAGTGTGTCCACCCATATCCTGTCCACCGCCATTAACATGAGAACATAGGCATAGAAGTGGTGTCTAGGTATAGTAAAGTAGCCATGCGCTTTGCAATGAAACCACCTATAGCGCCACCTGGTGGAAAACAACGGAGTTAGCATTTTTATTTAGAAAACGGAACGAGATAGAGCAAAAAAGTGAATTACAAAGTTGTAGGCATCATCAATTCAATACGAATCGCCAACTTGCATACAGAAATGCTATGATTAGAACGTGTAAAACTCACAAGGCTGCGGACGTGAAGCGATACCTCATGGAGAACTTCCTACAAGTCATTGGGTATGGTGGCTGTGTGGAGTGGCCTCCGCTCACCTGACCTGACCCCATTGGACTTCTTTCTGTGAGGTCACATCAAACAGCCGGTGTATGCGACCCCTCCACCAACATTTCAGGACCTACGACGACGTATCACAGACGCTTGTGCAAACGTGTCACCTACCATATTGCACAGCGTGCAGCAAGATACAGTATGCTGTGCAGAGTCCAGATGTGCATTGCAGCTGACGGGGGCCACTGAGAATCAAAGTTAAATGAGCGCCATATGTGTGACCAGCATTCAATGTTTTGGGGGGGGGTCATGGGTTTCATATCGTAGCATTTCTGTATGCAAGGTGTCGATTCGTATTGAATTGATGATGCCCTACAACTTTGTAATTCACTTTTTTTCTCTATCTCGTTCCGTTTTCGAAATAAAAATGCTAACTCCGTTGTTTTCCACCAGGTGGCGCTATAGGTGGTTTCATTGCGTAGCGCATGGCTACTTTACTATACCTAGACACCACTTCTATGCCTATAGCTGCCGCCGATCTCAAGTTAATGGCGGTGGAAAGGATATGGGTGGACACACTGTATCTAAATACTGTGTGAACGGACCCCACCCCGTCTTCAGCACCGTGTACCCAGCACTGTGTATTTTTGGCCGGATGCCCCGTGTAGAATAGTGTAGGGTTTTTATTAGTTTTTTGTGTTCTGTTACAATATCCTCTAGTTAACCCCTTCCTGCTGAACAAAAGCAAAGCCGTTGTCAGATTATTCAGCAATTTACAGATGTAAG